>NC_134488.1:17411045-17431045 GCF_040206685.1 Ascaphus truei
TGATCTCAGACGCGCTATTAGAGAGGGTTGGGGTTCCTTACAATATATCTCATCTCAGACACATTATTAGAGAAGGTTGGGGTTCCTTACAATGCATCTGATCTCAGATGCGCTATTAGAGAGGGTTGGGGTTCCTTACAATGCATCTGATCTCAGACGCGCTATTAGATAGGGTTGGGGTTCCTTACAATGCATCTGATCTCAGACACGCTATTAGAGAGGGTTGGGGTTCCGCATAATTTCACAATATAATTACAGGGGTTCCTTAAAAAAAGGTTGGAAACCACTGCCTTAGGTAAAGTGTTCCTGTTTAATGGAGAACATCGTTAGGTAAACACTCAGCAACGCAAACATTTTATAATGTTAAATTAAAATTACAGTCCATATCCAAAGCTACCCCCAGTTTACAATGTGAAACCAAGTAGGGCAGTAAATATTTCAATCATGTGATCACACTTCCTCATTGTAAAGTTTATAATTGCATCCCGTCACTGCAGTGTTTTCATGTGTCCTACGCTAATAATACATTATATTACAGTTGCAATAAGGTAAAATAACTATCTTTTGCCAACTTTTGTATCTTACCTATCGCATCTGTTTCATGATGTAAGATATTTTTTTGTTTCTTTGCAAATTCACACCTAAAAGCCTAACTATATCACCCCCAAATACCAATGAATATATCATGTATGTTGTTTTTGCAAGGTGTTTATTAAGGGCTTCAATGTGACAGTTATTACAAAATGACAAAAGGAATAAAGACCTATTTACAAGCCCCTTCAAAAATGTTTTTCTAGGAATGGGTCTCCAAAATAGAAAACAATTGGATGATTGTCCAAGAAGACGTGACCCATTCCAAAGAAAAAATGTCAATACTGGTAAGAAGCGGGACCAGAGTGCTCAAGCACCAGGCTGTTTACAATATTATGATAAATCCTAGACCAAAGGTAGGTGCATCAATATACATCATAAGCCAGTGAGTGTGTCCATATAGCCATCACATGAATAGTGCTCCCTGAAAACTGGGGGTGAGTGGAGTAACCACCCACTCTCAATTTCATTGGGAATATCAATAAGGCCTAACGTTATGGTAGTATTACTCACAATCACCTCCTTGGTCTGGGTAGACGTGCTGCTGCTGACGAAGTCTCGATAGATGCAAAAAAGTAGAGCACAGCCCAAACAGGAGCAGGGAGAGGATCCAATGATACAACGCATACAGGAAAGCCTCCTACGCGTTTCGAACGTAAGGTTCTTTATCAATCTCCTTGATAAAGAACCTTACGTTCGAAACGCATAGGAGGCTTTCCTGTATACTTTGGACACTCCAGTAAAGAAATTTTATATCATTGGATCCTCTCCCTGCTCCTGTTTTGGCTGTGCTCTACTTTTTTTGCATCTATCCAGAGAGAAAATGTAACAGAAATTTGTACAAAAATGACTGCTTTAACAGAACTTGACTATCCTACTCAGTACCTGTCTCGTTCCTACAGAATCCTTGAGAAAGCTAAGCGGTGACTGTCTCTTTATCATCTGTTTATTAATGGTTTGGCTGGAGGCTATGCCCTGGACATTAATGGCAAAGCAATCCAACCTTCTAAAAGGGATTATAGGCACAATTTGTTTTCATTTGTTTTTATTATCATTGTTACATTTATTTTAATGTTAGAAGCTATCACGGGTTGACATTTTTGGGCATTAATTGTGTCCAAACAATTAGTTTATTTTAAACTATAATGCAAGCTAAACCAAATAATGTTCGCCATTAAATTACACTGTTCTCATACTATCTCTACCCTGAAGTAGTATGCCTTCATGTTTCTCTCTCAATTCCCTGTCCTGGTCATTTATTGAACACATTAGTCATTAATATTAATGACCATTCCTGTAAATTATTGAGGTATAAAAATATGATTTTGTTTTATGGTGCGCCTTATGTAAACATTGTGTTTCTTCTTACACAGTGGGGTTACCCATACTGTAGATGTTCCATAGATCAAGAGAAACAACATTGGAACAGACTGGAAAGAACAGACAGATGGGATTAGCTGGAGTCCTGGTATATGTGGCACAGAGCGCAGGGAGTTGGGTTTTTGCTTTAATCCAGATACAACTGATGAGAACAAAGAGACCTGTATTTCAAAGACACAGCCCCTTTGCTAAAATAGCCTGGAGAAAGCCTTTCTCCCAGTGGTAATCCCCTTTCTCTTAATGCCTTATTATCTCTGACTGGATGTCCCTCATTAAACCATAGCATGGTTAGTAAAACATCTCACATCCCCTAAAGTGAATGAATTAGTGAATGCATTGCAGGTACGTTCATCTCTGAAATATTATAGAAGGAAAAGGTGACCAGCAACCGGAGTTAATATTGCATAACCTAAGGCCATGTAGAGATGTCCTTACCCGCACCCGACGAGGGGTTTCCAGCACCACCGTAGGATGTTCATGAATAAACATTGGGTTGGAGGTACTTAGGGGAAGCATGGTAGCAGAAACACTTGGGGACATCTCCGGGCGAGTGAACTGGGTAGGCTCTTTAAAGCTTGCGTCTTCTTTAAAAAGGGCACTGGATTCAGCTTCAAAGCCTCTCCCTGCAAACATACAAATGCTTAGATTAAAGAGCACATCTTGTACTGTATATACAAAGCTTGAGATGCAATAACAAACATCGAGCTTCAGTTTTACTAATAGCATCTCTTGTGTATGTTCTGCGCTCAATTTAACAGCACCTATGTTACACAAGCCTCCTGTGGCAGTTTTACTGGGGTTTATCAGCAATTACAATTTAGTGGTTAGTGCCTATTTAATTGCATTCATTTATCTAAATGAAACCCCACTCTCTCGGATTGGATCCGTTCATGAATTCACAAACTAGTATTACTCCAAGGAATTGAACACATTATACAGTAGGATTTGTAAGCCTGCCTACCCAGGAAAGAGATATTAGGGTTAGGCCTTCTGTGGTTAAATTCCCATAATGAATTCCGACTTCTCTGTTTATCTTAGAATCTGGTAACAAAACACGGCTTGGTTATTATCAGATAAATTAAAACAAGTGCTGCCTAAAGTGGCTGATTTTTTCCAACGTGAAAAAAGGATAAAAGATTTTATTATGGAAATGAGTCAGGTTTCTTATTACTACTATTAGACGGAATTGTGTGCTTAGTCAAGGGAAGTGTAAACTAAGCCATATTTTGCTACGACCTAGCAGTTTACCAAACCAGGTAATCTCACCCTGGGGGGTCCATAAAGCTCCCTTCGATGATATTGGCTGACATTAACGCACCTATTTAAAAGCTTTATCTGCTGGATTAAATCCCCTGCAGTGGGTAAAATTGTACATCCAAATCATTCCGCATGTGAGTGTCAATAATTAATTCAACCTGTGAAAGAAATACTGAGCATTGCCCACGTTTTCCTGGGTCAGTTTGCACATTGCATAGAATGCTAAAAAAAAAAATTTAAATGCTAGTGAGAAAGAATGTTGAAATGAGCCCGAAAAGAACAATTGATAGAAGATAGTGTATTAAATGGGAATTACAGAGCAAAGCTGAAATGGTTGTCAAGTCAACAGAAACTCACGCTGGTATTACTCCCTGGTGGCAGACACTGTCAAAACCGTTACTTCTTGTTATATATGGATGCAATTGTTGGCTTTTCCTGTGCTAGACGGTTAGAAGCGATTACCATGGATGTGGGCTCTCCATGTGAGCAGATGTACAGTAATACCACCGCTCGGGATAAAAAACACATTATTATCACTTACAAGTGAGTGATTTAGAATCACAAGTGTTATCACTTCTGCAGCATTGCTAGAATTGTATGTATGTGTGTCTTTATTTATACTGTATTACGCTATGTCATTTTATTTATTTTTCATACATGATTGATCGTCTGCACGTGGAGTACCCAAGTGGATTTACCTTCCATCTGGTCGTATATATCCTTTTATACAGACCGTTACAGTGCTAAGCGCCAGGGATATAACCATTTTTTTCCCATTTCTGTCTGTCTGACCTGGGGGTCAAAGTTATATCATAGGCTGCTAGCCCCTTTTGTGTTTAGAAATCAGCGCTTCCTCTTGTCCTGTTGCTTTATTTATATAGCGCCATTAATGTACATAGCGCGTCACAGCAGTAATACACGTGACAAGCATATAAATATTAAATAATACATAAAGGGGAGAAGTGCTTCAGACGTAAAAGTAACATTTAGGAAAAGGAGTCCCTGCTCCGAAGAGCTTACAATCTAAGAATTGTTCAATGCTTTTCTTTGATTTCCATGTCATTTCATGTCTTCCTATGTCACCAGATTCCCCGGAGCTCATGCAATATTTTTCTTACCAGATAACACTGTAAAAAAAAATTTGTTTACACAACGGGGTTTCTGCTGACCTTTAATATTTACGAAGGAACGTCAAAGCTGTGCAAAAGGTTATCACACGCAAGAGATGTGTAAAGTAGAAATCCAGAGATGCACATTTTATTTATTGTCAGTATGTATGTACAGTGGTGTGAAAAAGAAAGTACACCCTCTTTGAATTCCATGGTTTTACATATCAGGACATAATAACAATCATCTGTTCCTTAGCAGGTCTTAAAATTAGGTAAATACAACCTCAGATGAACAACAACACATGACATATTACACCGTGTCATTTAACAAATATAAAGCCAAAATGGAGAAGCCATGTGTGAAAAGCCAAGTATACCTTATGATTCAATAGCTTGTAGAACCACCTTTAGCAGCAATAACTTGAAGTAATTGTTTTCTGTATGACTTTATCAGTCTCTCACATCGTTGTGTAGGAATTTTGGCCCACTATTCTTCACAACGTTGCGTCAGTTCATTGGGGTTTGCGGGCATTTGTTTATGCACAGCTCTCTTAAGGTCCAGCCACAGCATTTCAATTGGGTTGAGGTCTGGACTTTGACTGAGCCATTGCAACACCTTGATTCTTTTCTTTTTTAGCCATTCTGTTGTAGATTTGCTGGTGTACTTGGGATCTGTCACGCTTGTGCGAGCCCACAGACAAGACCTGACCGGCACTGAGGTGAGAAGGACAGTGCCACACACCCAGAGTAGCGAAGGCGGGCCCAGTAGGTGGTTTGTAGCGTTGCTGGGTCTGGGTATGAAGAAAAAGGTTCCAAGGGTAGGAGAGGTACACGTAGTCGTTATCCGTAAGCCAGGGGTAAAGAGCCAGAGAGAATCCAAATGCAAAGCCAGGTCGGTACACGAGAGGTTAATCCATAAGCCAGGGGTCACGAGCCAGAGAGAATCCAAATCCAAAACCAGGTCGGTACACGGGAGGTAACTGTAGAAAACAAAGCAAGACAGGGCTGGACACGCCAGGCACACACAAGGCTACACAAAGTCTATGTTCAGCAAGGTATGCCAGGAAGAGGCAGTCTTATATAGGAGACAGGAACCAGTAGAGGAGGGAGCGGAGGCGGGGCCTCCACAGATGCCAGGATAGGCTGCAGGAGACAAAGGCTCATAGAAAAACTTGACACGTAACTGGGGCTCGTTGCGCGCGGTCATGCGCGTGCACCGCGCACAGCGGAGGTGCGGCGTGTCCCAAGGGGGCGGAGCTATGCTCAGTGACCGTGCATAGAAGGAGCGGGTGCGCGCACGCTCTGTAACAGGAACGGTGATGCGCACATCAGCGGGGGGCGAATCTTCAACAGCTGCCGCTGCAGTACTATAGGTAGGCGAGGAGGGAACGCGCCGCAAGGGACGCACTCCCCGATTCCTCACAGGATCATTGTCTTGTTGCATGACCCAATTTCGGCCAAGCTTTAGCTGTCGGACAGATGGCCTCACATTTGACTCTAGAATACTTTAGTATACAGAGGAGTTCATGGTCGACTTAATAACTGCAAAGTTACCAGGTTCTGTGACTGCAAAACAAGCCCATATCATCACCCCTTCACCACCGTGCTTGCAGTTGGTATGAGGTGTTTTTGCTGATATGCTGTGTTTGGTTTTCGCCAAACGTGGCGCTGTGCATTATGGCCAAACATCTCCACTTTGGTCTCGTGTGTCAAATGGACATTGTTCCAGAAGTCTTGTGGTTTGTTCAGATGCAACTTTCCAAACCTAAGCCGTGCTGCCATGTTCTTTTTAGAGAGAAGAGGCTTTCTCCTGGCAACCCTTCCAAACAAACCATACTTGTTCAGTCTTTTTCTAATTGTACTGTCATGAACTTTAACATTTAACATGCTAACTGAGGCCTGTAGAGTCTGAGATGTAACTCTTAGGTTTTTTGCCATTTCTCTGAGCATTGCACAGTCTGACCTTGAGGTGAATTTGCTGGGACGTCCACTCCTGGGAAGATTGGCAACTGTCTTGAATGTTTTCCACTTTTGAATAATCTTTCTCACTGTAGAATGATGGACTTTAAATTGTTTGGAAATGGCCTTATAACCGTTCCCAGATTGATGGGCAGCAACAATTGCTTCTCTAAGATCATTGCTGATGTCTTTCCTCCTTGGCATTGTGTTAACACACCTGAATGCTCCAGACCAGCAAACTGCTAAAACTTTGGCTTTTATAGAGGTGGTCACACTTGCTGATGATCAATTAATCAAGGGCATTTGATTAGCAGCACCTGTCTGCTACTTAGCATCTTAATTCCTATGGAAGCAGTAAGGGTGTACTTAGTTTTTCACACTTAGCTTTTCCATTTTGGCTTTATTTTTGTTAAATAAATCACGACACAGTGTAATATGTCATGTGTTGTTGTTCATCTGAGGTTATATTTATCTAATTTTTAGACCTGCTAAGGAACATATGATTGTTATTATGTCCCGATATGTAAAACCATAGAATTCACAGAGGGTGTACTTTCTATTTCACACAACTGTATGTGTATTTTTATTTGTATATCGCCATCCATGTACAAAGCGCTTTGCAGTACACGTGACATAATATTATAACACATAATGGGAATAAGCACCTCAAACATAAAACAATAGGAAAATGAGTCCCTGCCCCGAAGAGCTTACAATCTAAGTGGTCAGTGGAGAGAACACAATGACAGAAGGAGGGTGTTCTGGGAAGTGCGTCTGCTGGGGGCCAAGGTCAGCACATATGAGATTTATAGTTTCAGCCAACGGAGCTACCCATATTGTGGGAGTAAAGATTTGCAACCTGAACATTTTACGACTGCAGTCGATGGCCTGCTTTGAGTATACTACTGGGGGGTGGTTGAGAGCTCTGACTTGACAGAGGCAAGCAAGCGGGTTACGAGTCAGGCAGGCGTTTTAGGGTAGCGAGTCACTGTGGGTACCTACTCTTATTTTCATCAATTTGGCCAAATCTGGCCAGCTACTCTCCCAGCTTCACTCCGCTCTGCTTGTTAGAAGCAGTGCAGAAACCAGCCTCTGATAGCACCTTCGCACTAATGTGGGTGCTGTGGACATATTTGCAAACCCTTGGTTTGCAAATGGACTGTAACTTTTTATTAACTCCTTCCTTCTTGTAATTATTAGTATGACCTTTAAAGGTCCCGGTTGTACTATTAATGCTGCTGAATGGAATTTGATCCATGCTACCTAGCATTTTTTCCTTCAGTACACATCTTGGTTTATCCCAGTACAGTGTAATTAAAGAGCCCAGAGAGATAACAGTGTCAACCAATTACTTATTCATTATAATTGACCTGATTCCTCCTTCCCAGTGATCCTCTCTCGCTCTGTATCTACACCCCCACTTACTCATTACAAGCTTAGTGATAAATATTTTAATTACTGTATGTTGCCAATACACGCTATATTTTAATTGTTGTGGTGTGTAGTCAAGTGAATTTCTTTTGAGGGTATATCCTAATTATCCTCACCTCTATGTTTGTGTCATTTACCTATTCCCAGTACTGCACCCACAAATTAATCACTTGTTACTCATATTTACTTCAGTCACGTTACATAGATTCATTGAATAAGTCATTAATTCGATCTACTGCCCCTTTTGTGGGTTTTTTTCTGAAAGTAGAAGTACTTAAAAAAAAAATAGTTGCATAAGGCTGAAACCCGAGAACAAATTTCTATTTCCTTATCTGAAATTACACCAAAACCTTCAAGAACCCTCAGGCCAACAAGCTCATGTAGAGTTAAAGCTACAGAGAGCGCAGTGTACAGAGAGCAATATACAGAGAGAGAATGCATCGCTTCGCCGGAAGCTCAAACTGTACGAGATCAAGGTGAGCTTATACAGAGAGAGAGAGAGAGAGAGCTATACAGAGAGAGAAAACACATCACTTGGCAGGAAGCTCAAAATGTATGAGAGAAGAGAAAAAGAGAGAGAGAGCATCGCTTCGCAGGAAGCTCAAAGTGCAATTTGTTTTTTTTCCCATTTATTTATTTGTACATGTAACACCAGGTTGGTTAATTGGTAAATTAGTTGGTTACTAATTTATGTTGGCTATTAAGGGGTTCAGCTACTAAATTAGGACTGTGCTTCCCCTATTGTTAGCTGAGCAATGGGTGGGAGGAGTTTAGACCCGAGGTTATAAATAGCTCAGCCCACTCTCAAGTTCTAGTTCTGTATTCTGTTCTAAGTTCTGTTCAGTGTTTTAATTGCCTGGTTCTGGCTACCAGTCTACCCTCCCTGACATGCAAGTCCTGGTAAGTGCAGGCAGTGTCAGGCCCAATCTTGGGTTTTCCCCTCACAAGCAGCTTCCTTGAGTGACAGGGGTGGAGGTGGGACAGGGTCTGTGTTCTGGTCAACCCTGGGCTCAGACCTTGAACCTTCCCCCTCTGTACTAGGGAAGCTGCAACCCTAAATTGAGTTAGTTGTCTCGCCCTCTGGGGTGGGACAATATCCTCAGTCCCATAAGGGGGTTGTGGAAAAGCAAAAGGCTAATGGAAAGGCCTTAAGCCTGAGAGCTAACCCAGGGACCATCCAGAGGTCTGGGACCCGAGAGAAGTCTGTATCCGGTATAGATATTTATGTTGCTGAATAAATAATGTTCCGGTTCAACTATACTCTGTAACAAAAAGGAGGAGAAGAGGCAGAGCACTACAACAGGTATCCAGTTCTTCCGTAGGGACTGCCTCCAGCACTCCTGGAGACTGTGGCAGAAGGAGGCACTGACACCAGAAAGCAAGGGAACCAGTTACCACCCCTAAAGCCTGTCCTGTTTCCCCAATGGAACCTCAGACCTTCTGTGAGCCAGCAGATTACTAGCACCTCTAAACACCTGGTAGCAGGGAGATGTTCCATAGGGTTGGGGAATCACCGCTGCATATGCATAGAGCTTTTTTTTTAGTTTAGCTTATAGATATGTAACTGTCCTATAGAAAGACATTTGGAGGCAAACCTTGTCTAGGAGCAGCCAAGCAGTACCCCCATGGTTTAGTCATTGCTAGTGCCAGAAGACTGCCAGAAATTGAGAGGATATTGAGAGGATATTAAGGTAGACCCTAGTTGAAAACTTGGTAGAAGACTCTCTTGGGATGCTGTGACGGGAGGGGGTAACCAGGCAACATAATAAAGGTTAAGCCCTCTGGTTACCCCTGAAATCGGGCTGTCCCTGGTAGCTACATAAGTACCATAAGCCAGGGACCAGGGATAATACATGTAGCAAATAAAGTGACCGCTGATTTCTTTGTTTTCATGTTCCCTTAGCCCTAGAACTGTGAGTTTTCTTGTGTGTCAGTTTAGGGGGGATATTTGGGTAGAAATGCAATTATTTTGTTCTCAGGAGTTCGGGGGCTGAAGTTACCGGTGCTCCTTTAATTCTCCCCGCTACCAATCACTCTGCCCTCTTCTATCATTGAATTGATAAAGTACTTAATTTTTGTTTTTATTTTCTAGTTTGTTTTTATTTTCTAGGCGAGCAGGCATGATTTACCAGTGCACGGGGTGAATTACACCAGGACAACCCAGTGTCCCCCAGACTCCTGGACTTCGAGCCCAAATATCCCAAATCCATTTCCCTTATAAGTATAAGGCTCCCCAAAGTGAATACTTTATTAAAGTGTATGTTATAATGTTTTAGACATTTACTATAAGGCTCTATACAGTCAGCCAGGGCATCTGCATAGACGCCAGCATGTCTGTATAGAGTCCGTAGTTCAAAGAGAAGAGGATTTCCAGAGGTGAGAAGACCGTTTGGTGGGCGAGGAAGGGTGAATTGCCAGGTCCGGAGAACAAAGGGCACCCTGTGGGGACACCTTTTGTACCTGCCTGACTTGGTGGAGCCTGCCCAGTGAGTGGCAGTGGGTTAGCTGGGGAAAGATAGCGAGCGTAGGCAATTTCCCCATTGGCTAATCTATATTTCCCGCCAACCCTGCTTTTCGAGCTGGCTTGGCACGCCTCCTCTGACGTCAGCCTAGAGACGAGCCTGTTTCTATTGGCTGGCGGGGAGGAATTCCCATGCTCTGATTGGTCACTCCTCCTTCCTCCATACTGAAAATAGCTCAGCGGAGGGTATGTAAGGGGAAGCCCCAGTCAGAGAACCAGATTATTTTCTGGCTTGAATCAATGAAGCTAGGGCGGGATTTTCAAAATTGCTCTGTCCCAAATAACAGAGCAACCGGCTTCGTTTTGAAGCTAGGAAAGTCTGCCCTAGAGACTAAGTCAGACGTGAGGACCAAGTTCTCATCTGAGAATGTAGCGGTCACGGTCAGGAGTTCCTGACGAAAACAGTTCCAGGAGTATCGGGACTAGGTTCCGGTCAGGAGTATCGGGACTAGGTTCCGGTCAGGAGTTTCTGCGGAATCTCGGTCCAGGACATTCGGAACAAGGTTCCAATCAGGGTAAGCCCTTGCAAACGGGCACCCTGCTCCTAGGAAAGGCTGGATCTCATACCCCAGTAAGTGTGTATATTTCTGTATTTTGTGTTTTGTTGTATTTCCGAGGTTTTTTCCAAGTAAACCCCATTTTATTTCACTGCCTTGTTTTGCCTATTGGAAGAAGGGGGTAAGATGGTCCGTGGTTCACAGCAACTTCAGCAGCCAACGCATGGATGTCTAAAAAAACTTTATTGATCGCTAGCAGCAAACATCAGGCAACCACTCTAACATGTTTCGTCCAGGCTATGGACTTTTTTTTTTTTTGCCTATTGACTGATCCCAGAAATATAAATGTGTTAAGAGACCTGGTCTACCATGACAAATACCCCCTTGTTAGCTCCTCAAGCAAGTTTCCATACAGAGTGAGGCCCCTGGTTGGAAAATGTGTATTTTGTAGCAAAAGATAATTTTATTACAGTAAACTGTTTAATAAAGATTTGTTTACTTTGATTTATAGACGTCCCTGGCGCCTATTTTTCATATTCCTGCGCGTGCAGCCCTGCTTCAAGAGCTAGATTTCCATCACCCCCTGAGATAATGCATAGATGTGGGAGGCTATTGGCTCCTAGCAGCTAAAAAGTGACCACTTTCCCACTGACCACCTGGTGGATGAATTACATAGAAAATATATATAGCATACCTTATTTGAAACAAGGGATCCCCCAGGGCTGAACCAAGGCCCTTCAAGCTATTGAGACCCCTATGTTCCGTCAGCAAACAGAAAGCCCTGACATCATTGTGAGATAACATTGCAGATTCTCATCCTGAAGCCACTTTTGTTTTTCCTGGCAAAGGTAAAAAAAATGACCTATGTCCGCAACTGGGGGGGTCCCAAAAGCTGTGAGTGCCACTGTTCAATTCTGGAGGAACCCCTAGATCATGGAAAGTAACATTGTGTGGGGAATTGCTGCTTTAATGTATTACATTTGTTTTGTTGCTTCCTTGTAATTAGTTTAAAAGGTTTGTTCTGTCACAGGTAGATATTTCATAATTGGGATATTAATAACATTTAAGTCTTTTTTTTATTAAAGGGGTTAACCAGTAATTACTTGTTCTCCATGGCACACATTGAACCTAAAGAAAGAAGTAGCACACTTACAAAGAGATTTATTATGGGGTATTATTAAAAATGTCAAAAAATTGTGGCCCCTGTTTAATATAGTGTGAAGAGGTCTTCTTCACGCTGGAGTTGAGTTCAGCTGCCTTGTAGTGACTAGACCTAAACTCTTCCCCTGTATGCGAAAAACAACCTTGCAGCATATTGCATAGGGGTCTGTGTTCATCGTGTTTTATTCTGTACTGTATGTTACTATTAAAAGAAAGAACAAATACCTCGGTGTGGCTTCACGCGATCCTTTTGACTGGACCGTTTGGTCTCCCTGTTATGCTTCTTCCCCTTGGAGTGGATTCCTAGGGTTTGTTTTTCCCTCTGATTATACGGAAAGTCAAAACTCTGAAATTCATCTCTGTCCTGTTTTAGAGCACTTGGCTGTCCCACCTCTGCTGCCTCTCCCCTGAGCGGGGGACCCTTGGCCTCCTCAGCTGGTATCAATGCTGGTGATGGCCTACCACGAGTCCTGTCCTTCCTGGCCATCCCTGGCTTTCTGTGATGTCTCTCTTGAAGTTGATGCAGCCACCGGTCCTGCTCATACTTGTTGTTCTCCAAAATTCTTTGGGCTTTAACGCTGGGCTCAAGTATGCTCCCCCAGCCCAAGTGATTGAAAATAACAACCAATATGAGGCAAAAGGAGGGAAGGCAGTTAAAAAGAGAACCCATTCTTCTGACCATGTACCTGTAAATATACAAATTATATGATTAGCAAGGACATACTCAGAGAGTTATGTCTACAAGTTGCCACATGGCAATGACACTATGGTTACTTGTGCACCTTTTTTATTACAGTTCAGAAAGGCCCATACTGACAAGAGTAAAATAAAATGACCTATGACCTGGTTTAGGACACTTCAGACTTGACTAAGATAATTGATGCAACGGAAATAATAGAAAGGACAGGTTCAGACCTACAAATGCAGCGGACGTTATTCGAACATTTCACAGAGCCGTTTTCGTGTGCTCTGCTGTATTCCACGCCTCTAATCACACCAGGCACGCCTGTGTTTACCGCAGTTGATTTGTTTGAATTTCCTGGATTCTGATTTCTTTGGGTGCAATTCTTCGCGTATCTGTGGCAGAAATGAATGAATTGTAATGCGTAAAGTACTGTGCTACTGTGTCAATTAGCAGGTGTTTAAAAACCAGAACACTAAAATTCAATTTTCTGCACTCAATAAAAACGAGTCAACACGCGGTAAAGGTTGGAAGAAATCCCGCGCCATGACATGGGTATTCCGAGGTATACAACGTGTGAAATGTTCGAATAACGGCCGCTGCATCTGTAAACTTTATACAGTATATCTAATTATAACATCAGTGCTGCTTAATTCCTTTAAAAACTCCTCTTATAAACACTCCCAAAATGACACATTTATACGGAAGACCCTGAAGTAATGTATTAGTATCTTACTACATACATTGATGCATGTTCAAAATTAGTTGTTTTTTGTATTACAGGCGAGAATGACAAAATACAGAACTGTTGAGAACACTAGTACAGAATTGGGTGGAAATAAGGCTTTCAGTCTTTAACTATACATAAACTAACCCACAATGAACAGATTAACATCTGTAATTTAGAGTATATCTAGATCATAGTAAGATAGTGGAAAACCCACGAGATCCAGATTTCAAATCTTGGTTATACCAAGTTCCAGCCATGTCAACTCTGACCGATTACCTCCGAGTCTGATTGATTTGGAATCAGTGTTGCCTATTTTCATCATCAGTCTTCTCAGAGATTTCCTTAGAGTTTTACTGATGAAAGTCAGTACTTTTCCAACAAGAGAAAAAGCTATTTTTCAGTTGAGAATCCCCAAATATCACTTATTTTGGTCCATGGAGAACGACATCTCTGCATGTTCTCCTTGATCTTTTAGACAATTACATTATAGAGAGTCAAAAAGGAAAGGACAGAAGTGCACTACAATCTCAATCAAATAATTACAACAAGATTACAGCCAATTCAAATATTCTGGTAGGTGCTGCAAAGGGGATTAAGCATATATAACAAAACCTAACACCTCTAAGAAAGAGGTAAACAGAGTTAAATCTTCCAAAAACGGGCACTCAGGCGCTGATTTTGAAACATATCAAAGATAATTTATTTTAACATTTCATTATCGACGCAAGACAAACTTAATACCAATTAAAAACACAAAGTGCTGCAGATGACAACCCCATAATTCATATAATGTCACAATATGATATATCTTATGTAACGGTGTTTGCCCGGGCCAATCTCATATTGCCCCCCCTATGTGGACACTGACCCCTGTTACATGAAGTGTAGTGTGGTGCACCTGCTGGCTTACAGAATCCCTGAGTCTCCCGCGGTGGTATGGGGGAGAACATCAGGACTGGCTTATGAGGTAATGCTGAGTTATACTCACTCATGGTACAGCGCCTCCATCTCTTCCAGACCCCCAGCGTAGTAGGGAGGAGTCTCTGAAAGAGACCCTCTATGTGCACCTTCATCCCAAGTGACTCCACAATCAGGACAGAAGCGATCTCTTTCTTTGGCATCCCTTATTGTCATCATACATGGACAGCTGCCCATCATAGCGGCCGGTCTTCTAGCTGCTCATCTCAGGTTGCCAACCCAAAGGAAGTCCCTGACCGTACACTCCCAGGCAAGGGCACTGAAAGCAGGTCTAGCTCTTCCCTTACTCCCTGGTGGAGTAAGAGGAATAGTCTTCCACACCACTCCCTTGAGGGAGTGCCACAAACACTGCCAGATCCCTGACAGGTTGCTGGATAGACTCACCTCACTCAGGTGGTGAGGCACACTGACTAAATTGAGGAAGTGCTGCATATTATATAGATTCAGTAGGCACCACCCATGTGTCACTGTAATTGGACACAGAGCCTGATGACACTTCCTTCACTAAATAATACACAGCACAGGAGGTGAGGGCAAAGCCCATGATCACTCCTGGCAAACCTGCCCTTAACAGGGATTATTGCACAGGAGGGGAAAGACATGTAACCCCAAAACTACACAGGGCTACACTTATATATATAACAGAGTGTATACTCAAATATGGGAAACTGCATGGATCCACATATGAGCAGAATACCTGTAACCCAGGTGTGATGTGAATAGTATTAAATCAATTATATACACAATATATCCCCAGTATTGGCAATAGTAATAGCATGATATCACTGACTACAAATGTAATTGCATGTAGCAAAATCAAAGCTGAGCAATCAAAGAGATACATATAGTAGATAAAAAGTTAATAGTTCATAGTCTCTCTGATAAATTATAATACTCAGTGTTACTGAGATCCAGATAAGTGATGGCGTCTTAGTGGAGACTGAATGCCAACGCCATGGATTCTCAATCACGGAAAGCCTCAACCCCAAAGGCCGTTTCGCAAACTGCTTCGTCAGGGGTGTGAGTGCCCAGATATTCACAGCGTCTTAAATACATACAGTATACAGTATGTGGTGACATCATACGGGAAGAAAGGAAACAACAAGATTTAAATATATATTTTCAGCACCTTTTTAACACCAAACTGTAATCAGTGATTAATATCCCACAATAATTAAACATATATAGTAGTAAGTCTAGGTAAATAAACATTGTATAGTAGTTTACACGGACATCTTAATCCATAAATGACCCCAGTTTAACAGCAGTTAAAAACCTGTCTCACATCATATTCGTTATTGGGGGAGCTATCTCAGAAAGATGTAGTGACTTTCATGTATCTACAACCCTTGCATGCACAACAGGGATAAGATCCCACATTTTTGGTCGTCTTAATCTTACTCTTCCAGAAACGACTTTGCCCTCCTAGCAAAGGTAAGGTCACCTGAACAATTTCTCCATAAACGGAAAAATGGTCCCATAGGGATACCCTTTTTGAGAGATTCCTTACAACTAGAGATGCTGCATACTGGGGATACATTGTGTATATAATGGATTTAATACTATTCACATCACACTCAGTAGCCGGGTACTTTGCTCGTATGTGGATCCATGCGGTTTCCCATATTTGAGTATACACTCTGCTATTAGATATAAGATATATCATATTGTGACATTATATGAATTATGGGTTTGTCATCTGCAGCACTTTGTGTTTTTAATTGTTATTAATTTTGTCTTCCCATCAATAATGAAATGTTAAAATAAATGATCTGTGATATATTTCTAAATCAGCCCGAGTGCCCGTTTGTGGAATATTTCACTTTGTTTGCGTCTTTCTTAGAGGTGTTTAGTTTTGACATTATAGAGAATAACAAAGCACTTTGCTCCTTAAGGAAACTGAAATTACTTGAAGTACTCAAATCATTTGAATCATGGAAAAAATATATACTCTTCATCTCTGCTTGCTAAAGCTGTCTTTGGAAAATACAGTGCTCTAACTGAAGGAGAGTTCCAGTAACATCTTCAGTAAACATATATCTTCACTAAATTGCAAACAGAAACAAGACACTGTTCTTTTGCCCTCCTTGGTTGCAACATGACCCTGTCATTTTGTTATGAGCAATGTAATACAACCTGTGTAACTCCTCTGTACACTCTTCATATTACTTAAGGTCTTGAAGATAGATTTGCAACCTGCCCCGTACATCTCCAAGGCAAATCTGGAGTTTAGTGTTTATGTCAAAATGGCTTGTAGCTGAACCCTTGGATTAAAATTTAATTAGGATACCTACCTGCCTTACTGTGTCTAATCCAACAAGAAACTCAGTGCCAAAGACAAAAGAACAACACAATGGTTCTACTGACCGATGATTTGTAAATTAATTTGAACCAATGTCCATGGAAACCCCTCATTAAAACAGGGCTTCGTATTCCCTCCTGATAAAGAACATGCTGCAATACTAAACCCCCACTGAGTTTCACTATCTACTTTAAACAGTCCACGTCTAGTTTTGTAAAGAATTGAGATCCAAACACACGGGGTCTATGTATCAAGAAAAGTGGTTCGATCCTGGGACAAAACAATTGCACCAGTTGTATCAAAGAAAAAATAGTATTGCTATAAATTGAGTTCTTTCCATTTATACATAGATACCATTGTTTTTTTTAAACTCAATAATCCTATTTGTTTTATCCCTTTTGCTGCCATTGGGGTCTGCAAAGTATTGTTTTGCAGGCCTCCTGAGCAATGAAAGAGTTAAAACTACCACAAATCTCTATAAAATGTCACCTAAACATGTCCATTAAAGCTGCAGTTCACGCAATATCCTGCATGTGTGTTTTTTTTAATAAATCAGTTCTGTAGTAAGAAAAATACTTTTAGTATTTTCTGTTTTAAAAAAAACAACTTTGAAAGACCAATTTTCTTGTATTCTATTTTAACAAGCATACTTGTTCCTATAGCAACGATTTACATTCCCCATATTTAAAGATGTCGCCAAACTTTGCCGATCAATAGACGGATCAATAGACGGAGAACGAATTGACCGGCAGCTATGCAGTTCTTTAGGTCATTAGAGATTGCCCACATGAAACTATTGAAGTAAAAAAAAAAAAAAAAAGAAAAAAAAAAGACTGAACTGCAGCTTTAACATTAGTGGATAAATTAACCCTGTATTTTGGGAAGTTAGTTTTCTACTTGGTTTGAGTTTATTGGGTAGATGGCAAAGAAGAGACCACTCTGACATGTAGCAGAATGGTAGTCCTGTACATCTCTATGAAGAAGATATTACAGCTATTAGCACAGAAATGGTTTGAGTGAACCATCTAGGGGAGAAGGAACATTCCCTAGGGATAGATCTCATTTGATTATTTCTGTATGATGATTCATTTTTGTTTGAAGATTCCTTTTACGTGCAGGTTTAGGGTATCGCTATGAGGTCTAATGTGGTCCTGCACGTAGGTGAACCAGTACATTTATCCTAACATTCCCAACCAACAATACGCTCTAGTTTGGCTATGGGTATATAGACGATGTTTTGACGATCTGGACAGGTGACATAGAGACGCTGAGGGAATTCTCTATCTAAATTAATTCCTCTCTCCCTACCATAAAATTTTCAATGACCTTTGACCCTGTGGAAAGCAATTTTTTTTGGATATCAGGGTTTTTAAGGGATTGACAGGGTTGGAATGGACATATACAGAAAACCCACAGACTTTAGCAATCTGTTACTGTTTGATAATTATCATCCTTCTAAAATGACACATGGGCTCCCGTATTGTCAGATTCTGTGGGTGAGGAGAATAGTAAGTGTCCTGGCTAATCTACCTACTAGGCTCCTTAACATGGAAGCGAATTTAAGGATAAAGGATATCTGGTTGATATCCCCACAGAGCAGAGAACAAAAACTGCCACAATAGATAGAGGGTCCTTACTATCTCATAAAGTTAAACAGGAAGCATTAACATGCATTCCATTTGTCAGCACGTATTGTAGGGAAAGTAATAGAATCAGGATTATAAAGAACCACTGGCAAATATTTGAAAATAATGATACACTGGGTATACCATTTAAAATTCCACCATTGTCCTCCTATAAGTAAAACACAGCGCCTACTTTTTTGGGGAACCACAAAAGGGGCACCTTTCCATGTTTAAACTGTGCACAGTACAACAACATCACAAGAGTAGAATTTTTCTCATATTCACATACTGGGAAAAAGTTTCCTTCTAAGGATTTTTACACCTGTAAGATTGCTTTTGTAGTCTATCTGATTAAGTGCCCTTGGGGTTTGGCATACGCAGGTGAAACCACTAAAACACTTAAGACTTGTATAAACCAACACAAGTCTACAATTTGATGCCAGAGGCACTAGCGGCAGCACACTTCCTATAGACAGGGCATTCGGTCAGTCAACTCCACTATCAGGTGATTGAATCTGTCCCCAAACTTTGAAGGGGAGGGGACGAGTTAAATTATTAAAACAAAAAGAAGTATTCCAGATAAAGAAATTAGATACTACGGTGCCGCGAGGGATGAATTGTGACTAAAATCTAACCATTTTTAGTAAGGAAGTGAACAATGGACATAGGTGGGTAGGTGGAGATCTGCCTATATAACCCAGAATTTTATAAGGGCCCACATGTGATGATGAAGGTCACATCTGTTTACCCCAGATCCTTTTATACTGTGTCACATCCCTCTCTTACAGAATTTGTTGAGGAAACTACCAAGTGACCATTTGTTGACCTTATTCTTGGAAGTACCTACAACACTCTGTATTTTTTATTGGACTATCACAGTGATATGTTCCCATGTCCCCAGAAATATAGGGAAACAGGTGATCCTTATGTAATTTTTTGCACTTTCGTGTGTTGCACGTTGAAGTCTTAACGCTAATTTGGTGCTGTATTTGTCCTCCAGGAATATGTCCCAGGTATAATTTGTAGAAAAGTGGGGTTGTGTGTACTATTTGATTGAGAGACTTGTAATCTCACTTACATTTTCACTGAATCTTTTAAATAGTGTCCCACTATAAAAGCTAACATATTTAATATTATAGGCTAAGGCAGTAAAATTCCAGGCATTATTGAAAACCCTGCTCTCTGATTGGTTAAAATTCGGGGCATTATCCAATCACTAGAAAAAGAATGGTGTATATAGCGCTAAAACAATTATCAGTGCATATAAATAACAACAATACAGTAATGTGATACATCACCTATATAAGGCAAGGCTGCCAGGAAAAACTAACCCAAACACAGTTAGTGGAGAAACACAAATGAACAATACAGACCGGCGCCTCAAAGTCCAATTCAGGGAACAAAGGTATAGTCCAAAGAATAGCTGCAGTGTCCAATGGAAGATGGTCAAATCTTTAGACAGCAGGCTCCACAGCAACAAAAATCGTGTACAATGCAAGGGAGACAAAAGGAAAAATCATAGTGCAACAAGGTAAGAACTAAACACATAACACATAGACAAAAACGGACACACAACAATGACAGATAGGCTGACAAATATTTACGGAGTATTTAATATACACTGGCGACACACTTTATTCTCACCTGGCTGGAGCCGCAAGCCGGGAGGTGTCCCGGCTTGCTCGTTTATTTCCCTCGGCGTGCCGCGCGTCATCGATGCGTGGTCACGCTTCATCGGGAGCGTGCGCGCATGGCGCGCATGCTCAGGGCTCCCCGA
>NC_134488.1:17436045-17463707 GCF_040206685.1 Ascaphus truei
GGGGTGGGAACCAGCTTAGCTGGCCATCCAGTTAGCAAGGGCTAAAGCTACGGTGTAGTTAGTTTTCCAAAAAGGGAATATGTGTTATTTTTATGTTTTGTTTTGACTTAAAGGGACGGCGGGCCTGTTAGTATACTATTTATCCCTGAAAATAAACCCCACATAAGAGAAATACTTAGTTTCCTGCCTTAATGTGGGACTAAAAGATGCTACAACGTGGTGTGGGCATCACAATATATATATAATTCTTTATTATTGTAGTGATTGCTTTAGCTCAGTAGTAGTCATATCCAGTTGCAAAAGAGCTTATGCTCTAATTAGTACTCTAACATTTTCATAGGGCCTCTTGCATCTGCAATATATTTCAGTAGGATTGGAATGAAAACCAAGATAAGGTTGTGTAAAGAGCTGAGAAGTGTGTAGCAAGGTCAAGATGGGTAATATATTTTCGTTGGACCAGACAAAGAGGAGCTATAGAGCAAAAACTGCCAATTTGTGTCTCATAGAAAAAATATGAATAAACTATAGTGAACAATTGAAATTATAATATTTATTGGGAGGTTTTGCCCGAATGCATAACTAATATGAGGATAATCATGTAGCAATGAATAGTGTATAAGTTTGATTGCTTTCATATATTTCTTTGTAACAGTTTTTTCCCATCCTGCTGTTTCCCTGAATACATTTTATACAGAGACAAAGCCTACTGCGATTATTTATTGACAAGCCTTTCGAAACATTACATTGGACGGACTCCTTCTAACTCCTTATACAAACCCCTAGTGGACTGGGTGTGTAGGCATACACATTGGCAATTGATTGATTATTGCTAATAATAGAAGAGTACAGTTATCCATCTCCGACATAAGCAATATATGAAAATAATGAGAAATAAAGAAGAAGGATGAAAGTTCAGCATCAAAGGTATGATTCTAATGTAAATCTTCACTTACTGAGCAAGAACCATGCTGAGCCCGTCACTAAATTACAAGTGATGAGTATGTACGGGTTGTGATGTTTCCTGGCAGAAACGTGCATGGGCACAATCTGCTGGGATAAACTGTGCTCCAGATTCACATGCAAATTAGAGTAATTAATCATTTTGATGTTTCCTTTTCATTTACTTCCCTCCAATTTATTCCTACCCTGCTGCTAGAAATTTTTGGAGAGAGAGAGCCTCCCCCCCCCAGTGCTCTTCCAATGTAACTGTACCAAGGATTCTGCCAGGGCTGCACAGCTGCTGCTGTCGCCAGCTCTCTGCCAAGCTGGCACCAACACACCTCGTCTTGGCATCCAACTCACACATGGAATCATTTCTTTAGAGAGTAAGGTGTTCTGAGCACAGACCTACTGTATCAGTGTATGCTAACTTGTTATTTATATTTGATTGCTATATTATGTTATTTTACACTGGCGACACACTTTATTCGAGCTCGGCTAGTCCCACGAATTCGGGTATACCCGGGTGTATTGAGGTTTGTGACTGTTTTCTGCCCGAGTGCATTGAGTTATTTTCCGGCAGGGATTGAAGCATTTTATTCCCGTTGGCTGCAATACTGCACACTACATATATATATATATACTGCATTACAATTCATGAATTTATGCCATCTGGTAGACACGCGAAGCATTGCAGCCTATTAAATCCTAATCATTATCATTTAACAGATCAGCCGCCCATCAGCCAGGCATGAACCCAGGCTGGGAAGGCAAACGCAACGGGGCTTGTCAGAGGTGAGGAGCGGCGCATTCCAGGTATCTGCCAGGTACATACTGGGTATTTGCTCGAATAAAGTGTGTCGGTGCAGTATGTGAGTCTTTAATCGGCAATTGCACTGTGCTGTTCAATATCTTCATCAACTAATTAATACGTTGTTGTTACTTGTATTATTCTTAACAAATATCATTAACAACGATAATTATGAGTAATATGAACGTGTTTGGGCAAAGGGTGTGCTAAGAGTGACTGTGTCACACCTTGATCATATGCTATCATAATACCTGTCACTATAACGCTGGACTCGCAGACGACTGATTTATAGTAAGAATACTAAAAATAATCATTCTACTTTATATGTATATAGTGCTCCAGTGGCGGCTGCACTGCTGCTGTTGACAGTATAACAAATATAAGAACAATGGATAACCACATCTAAGATGCTTTAATGGGGAATTCCATTAGAACTCACAGCCTGATCGATGGCTTCGGCTCATATAGCATAAGCCCCTTGTTAGGAGTAGAGCTTTGTTTTCGGTCTTTGCCCCAGATCACAAGGAGTTTACGCAAATGGACTTCCACTACAGTGTTCTACCATAGAGCTCAGTGCTAGAGTTGTGCGAATGTTCTCCAAAGTGATCACCATTTTGCTTTTGCAAATGTCTGTTCAGAAAAATGGTTTAAAACGTTTTTTTTTTCCGTAGGCTGACATTGCTCAAAAGTTTCTGCAATGTTGCCAGAATTTTACAAAAGAGACATTTATATAAAGGGTCATGTGAGCTGATTTTAGGGTCACGTGACTTGCATATTGACAATGAAAGAGAAGAATCCCCTTGTGTGGCACTAAGAAACACCCTGAAGTATATATAAAACGTAAACTTTTCATTATATTATTAATAAAATATATGTGTATGTTTGGGACATGACAACGACGATAAACACACAACAAATACAATTGAATGTGCTATGCTGATTAATTTGTTCCTTGTGTTAGTCTTTCTTAATAGATAATTTTACACACAAATAACGCTTTGGCACAGAAAAAATTCTCCTGGTATCAGAGGTGGATCAGATAATGTCCCACCATTGCACACTCTTGTTATTGGTAACAGGTAGCTTATATAGGGTATGCAGCTGTTGCTACGAGGGTTAATGGTGTTAAAGTCTATTCCCTATTAATGCATCTAGTGTCTGTGCAATGAATATAACTATTGCAATATAAAGTCACCGGTGCTTGGTACTTTGTTTCTGTATATACACCTAGTAACCCAGTATAGTGGGCTGGCAAATACTTTTTTTGCCTCCCACACTAAATAGGTCAACCAGTTGCCTTTTAGTTGGGTTAATGCTCAGAGTGGTACTTCAGTCTGAATTCTTAGAAGTAACCACTCCGGTATATGGCTCTATCAATCATAGACTTCAGAGAAGTAGTTATGTTCTTACAGCTTTGTCGCTCAGAGTCACAACAGTTTGTTATAAATATATATATCAGAGCGTTCTTGCTGCCCACGGCTGCAGCCTCCGAAACGCCCCGACTACCAGACGCCCTTGTATCTCCGTTTTGTATCATGTGACTTGCAAATTGATTTTTAATGTTTTGCAAAAACTTTTTTTTTCAAGCGTCAGACAAAGAAAGAGCAAATTTCGACTGGTGATCTTCGCACGTTTCTAGTCAGTGGTATAAGCTCAATTACACCGCATAAATGTGTGCATACTTTTATTTAGATGGTGCCAGCTCTGCATAAAAGAGATATTAGGATTATAATACAATAAGTGCATCAAATATACAAGCACATGATAGGAAACTGAACCCCCTGTCCCGAAAAGCTTGCAATCTAGGTTCTTCCTTCTATTAATTGTTCCTCAAATAACTGGAAGTGGAGTCTTGTAAAAGGTTGTCAGCCTGTCAAACATCCCAAGACCAAAGTGTTCTGTGTAAATCAGACCTTGGGGGGCACTGCCTGTTTATCATGTTATTATAAGGATGGAACTGCCTCTTCTCCCCATCAATTCTAAGACTGGAAACTTGGCAGGTCCAAGGACTTCATAGTGAGTTTGAATTAAAGTCTCATTAAACATCAAAGATATATTCACAGCCCCTCCACATGCTGGTTTTAGTCCATGGTGGCTGCCTTGTCCCTTTCTGGACATGGTATTAAAGGTTTTCCGTAGTGTATGAATAGAAGGAGGAATCCTTGGCTGTGAGAATCATACAGCTGGGCTGGTCCCTAAAGCAGCTTTAGTGCTTTATGAAAGCTTTATTTGTTCTCTGCTTCCCTTGTCCCACAGATTATATACACTAAGTTATGGAAGATAAAAACGTGACAAAAAACCTCAACGTACAGTGTGCAGTACATACATATTCACATGTCTCAGACAGGTCTGCAACCCGGCTTTTCACCATCATCTCTTAGCATACAATGATTCAACTGTAGCAAGGGATTCTGGGAAATAACATGCAGATGAGCACACATGACTGCCGTATTACGGAGCTTCTCAGCACCGCCTGGGTTAAAAAAAAAGTGCAGAGCCAGTAACCCAACTCACACAAAGCTTTTTCGACCTTTTAGGTCTCATCAGTGTGAGGCTGATTATACTGGCTCTTGTACCAGAAAGGATTATACGTGTGAGATGGATATACAAGGCTACCCCACGCATAATATTACAGGCAATAGACGAGATGTATAAAGTAGTATTATTTGTATCCTACACAGGATCACACAAAAGACATGAATGGATAACTTAACGGAAGCCTAGAAATATCTCTATAGAATCTTTATCTACATACAGACAAACAAAATGAATTTACCCACAGTCAGGTATTACATTTGACTGGAAACCCAGCTTCTTGGGACATTGGGAAAAAAAGTCATCTGTTGGCCACCAAAAACTAGATTGGAAGGCTTTGGGACAAGTATTTACTGGGCCCACCAATTCTGCAAAGCACATAATTGCTATATACTGTATTAATGCATACACAAATATAACAAAATAAGTATTATAATGACATGTGCATAGCGACATACAGGCATGTGTGTGTATATCCTTCCTGGTTGTTAATATGCCCTGGCCAGACAAGAATGAGAAACATCCTGCAGCCATTATTATTTTGTAAGGAGGGGCTCAGTGAATAGAGGTATTCAGTCTGAAGAAAATATCAATACGTTTGAAGCAGAGGGGGCTGGTTCAAACCCCAGAGTCAGCTCTTTGTTACCTTGGGGAAGCCACTTTATTTCCCTGTTCCTCAGGCACCAAACAAATGAATTGTAAGCTGTACAGGGAAAGGACTCCTGCCTGCAACACAAATCTATGTACAGCACTGTCAGCTCTATACAAGAAAAAAACTATTATTATTATCATAAGAAAGCACAAACAGTTTTTTTCAGAAAAGCCTCATTAGTTAACAGCCGAGGCACACACCACGTTCAATTCCCTGGACACTTTGGCTGATTAGCAAACATGTATTACCAGCCTATTATTCCCTAATAAATACAAGGAAGCTAATTGTTTCTGTATCCAAACCCAGAAGTAGCACAGGTCCCAAAGCATGTATCACAAATACATACCCCAAACCATGTTCTACCCTCCACACACAGCCAGGCCACTCTTATACCTGGAACTGGCTCGTGTGTTGCTTATACCCTGAAAATAATATTTCATCATTAAAGGTGAACCAAACACAAATCCATTCACTATTTTCATATAAAGCATACACAAATAAACCCACACTTTAATATTTCCTTTTTGAGACACGTTGGGGATTTAAATACATTATTGCATTAAACACTTTATGGTAGTGGGATAAACTGTTAAGTGGTAAAATTAGAGATCCGGTGGTAAGATTAGAGATCCGGTGGTAAGATTAGAGATCCGGTGGTAAGATTAGAGATCCGGTGGTAAGATTAGAGATCCGGTGGTAAGATTAGAGATCCGGTTCCAATACCGGTACCACTTTCACTTAAGGAACTAATAAAGTTGGATGCTATTGGGTTTGAGACTGGTTTAAGATAAACCTGGCTACTTTTCAGGGAGGTACTGCAGAAGCAAAATAAAAATGAGACCATGCTGGATTCAGTAAGGCTGTTGTGCATACGTAATGGGTTTTCTATTCTCCTGCTGGGTCTCCTGTCACATCTGTGTTACATATGTTATTCTCCTACTTATTATGTAAACACCCAACAGCAACAAACCACCCACTATTAATAGAAACGACTCACCGTGCCACATGGTCACAAGCAACCACAAAATTCACTTTTAAGTATGTTTACTCTCTCTATGCAATCGCAGTATTTTGCACTTCCCTTATTTGAACCATTCTCCTAATCTTGACACCCCCTGTTGGTTGTCACTTTTCCCACGTCCTATCTTCAAGTTCTCATTTAGCATATGATAAAAAAAAAAAAAAAAAACCAACAATGTGTATCAGAGAAACACAATCTGCATTTCAATAATAAAAGTGATGGATGCCCCATCACACGCAAATGATAAATTGCAGTTGTAATTAAGTCTACAGCTGACATAGATTTTCTGATAACACATGGTCACTGATTGACTAGCTAATGCTAGCAGCCTGTTACAGAACAATTGCATTAAAAAGTGTGACAGCTTAAAAAGCCAAGTGCGCTTGTGTGGGTGTCTGTGTATGTCTAGAGGTTTGTCTGTGCACAATTTAATTTTGAAACAAGACGTGGTATTCATTCTTATGCTATGTGACAAATAATATTTTCTTAGAGCATATGTTAAACTTTAGACGCATTAACACCACACAGTATATCTGAGTTAATGTAAGTTACAGGCGACACTGATAACTAATGCTGGAGGCATGAACAGAAAGAAGGAGAAATAGATATATTAAAAAAAAAAACTGGGACAGGGTTAAAGAAATCACAGAGAGAGAAGTGTGAGATGACACTGACTCCATGCAAAAGCGAGATGCTCAGCCATAAACAGTGGTCACAAGAGATAACAGCACAACTGGCAGAGAAATGGCGACTACCATAAAATAGAAATTTATTGGGTCATACGGCAGGTACAAAAATAGGACCACCTACGCGTTTCGCGCCGTTAGGCACTTTATGAAGGTGTAGTCTAACACAATACAAAAGGGCTTTTTAAATAGCCGCCCTAACCGGGAACACCTGGAGTGCGACGTGTGAGGTCCCGTTGTGCTGGGCCAATACGTCACCACGCAAGTACCTGCGCTCAACACACAATTACAACTTTATTCAGACATGGCAAACAAAAACTTTACAAAACAATGTACATGCATGTATGATAAATTATATGAGATAGGAAAGTAGGGAAAACAAGGTTCAGGGAGGGACAGACCAAGGGGCAAGGGGAGCAGTGAGGAGCAGGCCAAGGGGCAAGGGGAGCAGTGAGGAGCAGGGCAAGGGGAGCAGTGAGGAGCAGACCAAGGGGCAAGGGAAGCAGTGAGGAGCAGGCCAAGGGGCAAGGGGAGCAGTGAGGAGCAGGCCAAGGGGCAAGGGGAGCAGTGAGGAGCAGGCCAAGGGGCAAGGGGAGCAGTGAGGAGCAGGCCAGGGGGCAAGGGAAAAAGTGAGGAGCAGGCCAAGGGGCAAGGGAAGCAGTGAGGAGCAGGCCAGGGGGCAAGGGAAAAAGTGAGGAGCAGGCTAAGGGGCAAGGGGAGCAGTGAGGAGCAGGGCAAGGGATGCAGTGAGGAGCAGGCCAAGGGGCAAGGGAAGAAGTGAGGAGCAGGCCAAGGGGCAAGGGAAGCAGTGAGGAGCAGGCCAGGGGGCAAGGGATGCAGTGAGGAGCAGGCTAAGGGGCAAGGGGGGCAGTGAGGAGCAGGCCAAGGGGCAAGGGGAGCAGTGAGGAGCAGGCTAAGGGGCAAGGGGGGCAGTGAGGAGCAGGCCAAGGGACAAGGGGGGCAGTGAGGAGCAGGCCAAGGGGCAAGGGGGGCAGTGAGGAGCAGGCCAAGGGGCAAGGGGGGCAGTGAGGAGCAGGCCAAGGGGCAAGGGAACCAGTGAGGAGCAGGCCAAGGGGCAAGGGGAGCAGTGAGGAGCAGGCCAGGGGGCAAGGGGAGCAGTGAGGAGCAGGCCAAGGGGCAAGGGGGGCAGTGAGGAGCAGGCCAAGGGGCAAGGGGGGCAGTGAGAAGCAGGCCAAGGGGCAAGGGGGGCAGTGAGGAGCAGGCCAAGGGGCAAGGGAAGCAGTGAGGAGCAGACCATGGGGCAAGGAAAGCAGTGAGGAGCATGGCAAGGGAAGCAGTGAGGAGCAGGGCAAGGGAAGCAGTGAGGAGCAGGCCAGGGGGCAAGGAAAGCAGTGAGGAGCAGGCCATGGGGCAAGGGATGCAGTGAGGAGCAGGCCAAGGGGCAAGGGGAGCAGTGAGGAGCAGGGCAATGGGCAAGAGAAGCAGTGAGGAGCAGGCCAGGGGGCAAGGGAAGCAGTGAGTAGGGTTGTCAGGAGGCTTCTCCAAGAATACTGGACACAATGATGAAAGGTGCAATACACTCGAGACACACACATACGCCTCTCATCGCTCCAAGCTGTTTCCTCTGCATGGCCCCACCCCTCAGGCTCCTGACACCTCTTCCTGATTGGCTGTGTTACCCACCAGCAGCCAATCAGGATGGATGAAGCTGCCCACCCCCCAGCCCTGCTCTCTGCCTGTCCGGGGAAATCCAGCAGCCCTCCAAGCCGGTCAGGTCACTATGTCCATTGAGGTAATACCAGACACCTACATGTCCAGTATTACCGCTCCTTATTTACTGGACAGTGTCCAAATACAGGACAGTCTGGTTCAATACTAGACACCTGGTAACCCTAGGTGAGGGGGCAGACCAAAGGGCAAAGGAAGCATCGTGGAGCAGACCAAGGGACAAGGGATGCAGTGAGAGATAGACCAAGGAACCATACTATAATAATAATAATAATAATAATAATAATAATAATAATACTGATTACCTCTCCCTGTTTGTCAAAATTAAAATATTTAAATTTTCTACTTTGTCCGCAAAAATATTTCCCTCGTCTTGCATTTTCACCCCAAATCCCACTGAAAGGAGCTATCCCATCAGTATGCAAGGGACAAGGAATGCAGTAAAGAGCATACTGGGGGTGCAGTTAGAGGCAGACTGAGTAACAAAGGGTGCAGTGAGAGACAGACTGAGTAACAAAGGGTGCAGTGAGAGGCAGACTGAGTAACAAGGGGTGCAGTGAGAGGCAGACTGAGTAACAAAGGGTGCAGTGAGAGGCAGACTGAGTAACAAGGGGTGCAGTGAGAGGCAGACTGAGTAACAAAGGGTGCAGTGAGAGGCAGACTGAGTAACAAGGGGTGCAGTGAGAGGCAGACTGAGTAACAAGGGGTGCAGTGAGAGGCAGACTGAGTAACAAAGGGTGCAGTGAGAGGCAGACTGAGTAACAAGGGGTGCAGTGAGAGGCAGACTGAGTAACAAGGGGTGCAGTGAGAGGCAGACTGAGTAACAAGGTGTGCAGTGAGGGGCAGACTGAGTAACGGTGTGCAGTGAGAGGCAGACTGAGTAACAAGGGGTGCAATGAGAGGCAGACTGAGTAACAAGGGGTGCAGTGAGAGGCAGACTGAGTAACAAGGGGTGCAGTGAGAGGCAGACTGAGTAACAAGGGGTGCAGTGAGAGGCAGACTGACAAACAAGGGGTGCAGTGAGAGGTAGACTGAGTAACGGTGTGCAGTGAGAGGCAGACTGAGTAACAAGGGGTGCAATGAGAGGCAGACTGAGTAACAAGGGGTGCAGTGAGGGGCAGACTGAGTAACAAGGGGTGCAGTGAGAGGCAGACTGAGTAACAAGGGGTGCAGTGAGAGGCAGACTGAGTAACAGTGTGCAGTGAGGGGCAGACTGAGTAACAAAGGGTGCAGTGAGAGGCAGACTGAGTAACAAGGGGTGCAGTGAGAGGCAGACTGAGTAACAAGGGTGCAGTGAGAGGCAGACTGAGTAACAAGGGGTGCAGTGAGGGGCATACTGAGTAAAAAGGGGTGCAGTGAGGGGCAGACTGAGTAACAAGGGGTGCAGTGAGAGGCAGACTGAGTAACATGGGGTGCAGTGAGGGGCAGACTGAGTAACAAGGGATGCAGTGAGAGGCAGACTGAGTAACAAGGGGTGCAGTGAGAGGCAGACTTAGTAACAAGGGGTGCAGTGAGAGGCAGACTGAGTAACGAGGGGTGCATTGAGATGCAGACTGAGTAACAAGGGGTGCAGTGAGAGGCAGACTGAGTAACAGTGTGCAGTGAGGGGCAGACTGAGTAACAAAGGGTGCAGTGAGAGGCAGACTGAGTAACAAGGGGTGCAGTGAGAGGCAGACTGAGTAACAAGGGTGCAGTGAGAGGCAGACTGAGTAACAAGGGGTGCAGTGAGGGGCATACTGAGTAAAAAGGGGTGCAGTGAGGGGCAGACTGAGTAACAAGGGGTGCAGTGAGAGGCAGACTGAGTAACATGGGGTGCAGTGAGGGGCAGACTGAGTAACAAGGGATGCAGTGAGAGGCAGACTGAGTAACAAGGGGTGCAGTGAGAGGCAGACTTAGTAACAAGGGGTGCAGTGAGAGGCAGACTGAGTAACAAGGGGTGCAGTGAGGGGCAGACGGCATAACAAGGGATGCAGTGAGAGGCAGACTGAGTAACAAGGGGTGCAGTGAGAGGCAGACTGAGTAACAAGGTGTGCAGTGAGGGGCAGACTGAGTAACAAGGGATGCAGTGAGGGGCAGACGGCATAACAAGGGATGCAGTGAGAGGCAGACTGAGTAACAAGTGATGCAGTGAGAGGCAGACTGAGTAACACGGGGTGCAGTGATAGGCAGACTGAGTAACACGGGGTGCAGTGATAGGCAGACTGAGTAACACGGGGTGCAGTGGGAGGCAGACTGAGTAACAAGGGGTGCAGTGAGGGGCAGACTGAGTAACAAGGGGTGCAGTGAGATGCAGACTGAGTAACAAGGGGTGCAGTGAGGGGCAGACTGAGTAACATGGGGTGCAGTGAGGGGCAGACTGAGTAACATGGGGTGCAGTGAGGGGCAGACTGAGTAACAAGGGGTGTAGTGAGGGGCAGACTGAATAACAAGAGGTGCAGTGAGAGGCAAACTGAGTAACAAGGGGTGCAGTGAGAGGCAGACTGCGTAACAAGGGGTGCAGTGAGATGCAGACTGAGTAACAAGAGGTGCAGTGAGGGGCAGACTGAGTAACATGGGGTGCAGTGAGGGGCAGACTGAGTAACATGGGGTGCAGTGAGGGGCAGACTGAGTAACAAGGGGTGTAGTGAGGGGCAGACTGAATAACAAGGGGTGCAGTGAGTGGCAAACTGAGTAACAAGGGGTGCAGTGAGAGGCAGACTGAGTAACAAGGGGTGCAGTGAAGGGCAGACTGAGTAACAAGGATGCAGTGAGGGGCAAACTGAGTAACATGGGGTGCAGTGAGGGGCAGACTAAGTAACAAGGGGTGTAGTGAGGGGCAGACTGAATAACAAGGGGTGCAGTGAGAGGCAAACTGAGTAACAAGGGGTGCAGTGAGAGGCAGACTGAGTAACAAGGGGTGCAGTGAAGGGCAGACTGAGTAACAAGGGTGCAGTGAAGGGCAGACTGAGTAACAAGGGGCGCAGTGAAGGGCAGACTGAGTAACAAGGGTGCAGTGAAGGGCAGACTGAGTAACAAGGGTGCAGTGAGGGGCAGACTGAGTAACAAGGGTGCAGTGAGAGGCAGACTGAGTAACAAGGGGTGCAGTGAGGGGCAGACTGCGTAACAAGGGGTGCAGTGAGGGGCAGACTGAGTAACAAGGGGTGCAGTGAGGGGCAGACTGAGTAACAAGGGGTGCAGTGAGAGGCAGACTGAGTAACAAGGGGTGCAGTGAGAGGCAGACTGAGTAACAAGGGGTGCAGTGAGAGGCAGACTGAGTAACAAGGGGTATAGTGAGTGGCAGACTGAATAACAAGGGGTGCAGTGAGAGGCAAACTGAGTAACAAGGGGTGCAGTGAAAGGCAGACTGAGTAACAAGGGGTGCAGTGAAGGGCAGACTGACTAACAAGGGTGCAGTCAGGGGCAGACTGAGTAACAAGGGTGCAGTGAGAGGCAGACTGAGTAACTAGGGGTGCAGTGAGGGGCAGACTGAGTAACATGGGGTGCAGTGAGGGGCAGACTGAGTAACATAGGGTGCAGTGAGGGGCAGACTGAGTAACAAGGGGTGTAGTGAGGGGCAGACTGAATAACAAGGGGTGCAGTGAGAGGCAAACTGAGTAACAAGGGGTGCAATGATAGGCAGACTGAGTAACAAGGGGTGCAGTGAAGGGCAGACTGAGTAACAAGGATGCAGTGAGGGGCAGACTGAGTAACATGGGGTGCAGTGAGGGGCAGACTGAGTAACAAGGGGTGTAGTGAGGGGCAGACTGAATAACAAGGGGTGCAGTGAGAGGCAAACTGAGCAACAAGGGGTGCAGTGAGAGGCAGACTGAGTAACAAGGGGTGCAGTGAGGGGCAGACTGACTAACAAGGGTGCAGTGAGGGGCAGACTGAGTAACAAGGGTGCAGTGAGAGGCACACTGAGTAACAAGGGGTGCAGTGAGGGGCAGACTGAGTAACATGGGGTGCAGTGAGGGGCAGACTGAGTAACATGGGGTGCAGTGAGGGGCAGACTGAGTAACATGGGGTGCAGTGAGGGGCAGACTGAGTAACAAGGGGTGTAGTGAGGGGCAGGCTGAAAAACAAGGTGTGCAGTGGGAGGCAAACTGAGTAACAAGGGGTGCAGTGAGAGGCAGACTGAGTAACAAGGGGTGCAGTGAAGGGCAGACTGAGTAACAACGATGCAGTGAGGGGCAGACTGAGTAACATGGGGTGCAGTGAGGGGCAGACTGAGTAACAAGGGGTGTAGTGAGGGGCAGACTGAATAACACGGGGTGCAGTGAGAGGCAAACTGAGTAAAAAGGGGTGCAGTGAGAGACAGACTGAGTAACAAGGGGTGCAGTGAAGGGCAGACTGAGTAACAAGGGTGCAGTGAAGGGCAGACTGAGTAACAAGGGTGCAGTGAGGGGCAGACTGAGTAACAAGGGGTGCAGTGAGGGGCAGACTGAGTAACAAGGGGTGCAGTGAGGGGCAGACTGAGTAACAAGGGGTGCAGTGAGAGGCAGACTGAGTAACAAGGGGTGCAGTGAGGGGCAGACTGAGTAACAAGGGGTGCAGTGAGGGGCAGACTAAGTAACAAGGGGTGCAGTGAGGGGCAGACTGAGTAACAAGGGGTGCAGTGAGAGGCAGACTGAGTAACAAGGGGTGCAGTGAGAGGCAGACTGAGTAACAAGGGGTGCAGTGAGAGGCAGACTGAGTTACAATGGGTGCAGTGAGGGGCAGACTGCGTAACAAGGGGTGCAGTGAGAGGCAGACTGAGTAACAAGGGTGCAGTGAGGGAATGTAGTGAGGATTATCCCAAGGAATTGATACATCATTAAGACCAAGAAGTGATACAGTACTCGGGAAACACACAAGTCACATTGAAAGACAAAGGAAGAGCCATTAAACAGGGATTGAGTTAGAATCTCCTAAAGATGTACTCCCACGTCACAGGCAAAAAAAGAAACATTTTGTAAACAACTTATTAACCCGTCCTTAAATTGATCCAACCTTAATGTTAGCAATGTAATCATTTGTATGCTGTGAAATGAATTATCATAATAGCTACATCCAGCGTCTACTTTCCACAGCTCGTCTAATGATGATATCGTCAGTAAGTTCCAAAAGAGGTTAATTAAAAAAGTGATGACAGAAAATGTTCCTGTAGACTACACTGCAGGTTCTATGAACAGTCTAATCACCTAATAAGTGAGTAAAAGATATACTGTACTGTAAAATATAGAAAGCCCCCAAAGCATTGGGTTACCATAAAGAATATATTCAACGGTGGGTAGTTTTAAAAGCTTTACTCACTTGTATTAAAACCATTAAAGGAGCCATTCATGTTTAACATAGGTTTGAAGCAGGGCTGAACCCCATTATTTCAGCTCTGGGTACCCCCTGCTTCCCGAGACATAAAGGGGGTGCCGGTATCTCAGCAAAATGTAAAGCTCCCGGGCCAACAGGAAACCGAAAAACGGCTTCCAATTGGCCCAGGGCACTAGAACTTTGAAACTCTGCCATTAAGTGAACCCCGCTGGCCGGGAGGAGAGGCTACCGGCGTCCCCTATGGAGGTAAGTATCTTCGGAAGCAGGGGGTCCGGAGCTGAGAAGAATGGCGTTTAGCTCCGGACACCCACTGCTTCAATACTACGTTAAAAAAAATCCTTAGCTTGGATTGCCTCTTTAAACATATTGCTAACAGCGCTTCCCCTCTGCTGCGTTATAGGGAATGATGTGATATTTTGCACCAACACTGTCTGCAAATTAATCTGTGATATTTTGCATAATTTCCAAATATGGGGAAACATCACACACTACATCTGTGTAAAGGATAGAGGATAGAGGACAGACAATGTATCAGAGACAAAGTAGGGGGATTGTACAGTGCAAACATGAGGGGAAAGCAAGAGAGTTGGGAAAAAAACTGAGATCACAATGACATACTTTATCATATATATATATATAGACAGTGTTCGACAAACCTATACATTTGCACGCCCCGGGCGAGTGGATTTAAGATCGTGGCGAGCTCCTATTGGCCCAAGTAGCACACGTGTGGTACTAGGTGGCGAGTAGATTCTTTTGTTCGGCGAGTAGATTTTTTGGTGATTTGTCGACCACTGTATATAGATATATACTTACTGTACTGTAGGAATTAGTGGCACTGTTCTTGAATAGCAGAAAGCAGAACCAAACACTGTAAGTGGGCAGTCTCTTAAAATGCTTAAGATAAATCAATGTGAGACATCTTTATAACAGATACATGTTGCTTAAAAGAAAAAGTGGAAGTTTTGATTAAAATAAAAAAGAATTATTAATGCGTGGTACCCCTCAGTACAATTGCACATCAGCCTCTGAACACAGACTGTTAATGAACAAAGAAAGCTGAGAGCGAAAAGTGAAACTAAGACACCCTACAAACCCTGGAATAACATACAGATCTCTACACCAGACTCAAAGTGACTGTCCCACGCTGGACCAAAAGGAACTAATGCTAGTAACATAGTTACATCGTTACACAGTAGATAAGGTTGAAAAACAGCATATCCATCAAGTTCACCCAATGCTAAAAGTAGACAACAGATACTTATCCTATATTTGTATTTACAGTATTTTGATCCGTAGGAAGGCAAACAAAAAACACCATGAAATATAACAATAGCTTGTTCTTGTATAGCGCTGTTAGTTTTATGTAGAACTTTGCAGAGACATTTTGCAGACACAGTCCCTGTCCCATGGAGCTTACAATCTATGTTTTTGGCACCTGGGACACAGGGATATAAAATGGCTTGCCGAAGGTCACAAGGAGCCGACACCGGGAATTGAACCAGGTTCCCCTGATCCAAACTCAGTGCCAATCTGTGTTACTCACTGAGCCATTCCTTCACCCAGTGATGTCTCATAAGGGGAAATTTACATTCCTTCCTGACTCCATAAGAGATCAATATAATGGGTTAAATCTAGGTGATTGGCAGCTTAAAAAAATAATCCAAAATGTATAAGCCTTTTAAAAATATTTTGATAACCAAATGGTTTGAAGGGTTACAGGGTTTTACCAACTTTACCTAATATCTTTTGTTATAGAATGATTTTTTATTTACAGACAAACTGCCAGCCGTTATCATTCTTATTGACCCTATTATTATTATTATTATTTTAAGTAATTAGGATGTCATTATTACCCAAACAGCTACAAATAAAGGATCAGCTTCTGAAGGATGTACACATCATCCACTTAGATTGTAAACTCTCCAGGGCAGGGACTCCCTTTTCCTTATGTTACTTCTACGTCTCAATTCTATGTTATAATATGAGACTGTACACTATGTCACGTGTGTTACTGCTGTGATGTGCTATGTACATGGATGGCGCTATATAAATAAAGATATACATACATACATACATACATACAAACATACATACATACATACATACATACATGGGACTAATGGGAAATAAAAATATATTCATTTTTTACAGGACATGAATAGAGTTGTGCAAATTACTTACAAATTGTTTCACCCAGGCAACTGATTCATTGTCTTTTTTTTGCATTTTTCTCTTGAATTATGCGATTTTGGGAAATTTTTGCAACATTTACCATGAGCTAGAATTTCATGGCAGAATTTAAATAGCGGTATATAACAATCCAAGTGACTTTGCACATTGCCTTATTTGGCTCGATGGATTTATTTCGCGAAACCTTGACATTTTTGCCAAAGTTTTCTAGAAAAAGAAAATGCACATTTTGCCTGATTTGTGCACTTCATTGAAAACCTTGCACATCTCTAGACATAAATAAGTTTAAAAAAAATAATAATTAAAAAATCACATTAAAGGTTCAATCTTTCCAGGGAAGCATATTCATCAGTTATTTATAAGATAGTTTTTGCCTGTGGCACTGTTCCTTTAATCCAGGGGTCAGTGACAGAGTTCAGGATATGTTTTTTTTATTCAAGGTTTTAATTCACTTCTTCTGGATCAAGAGAATAAAGATGATGCTCCATCAGCGGAAAGACTAAGCAATGCGCAGTGCACTGTGTTGCACTTATTATGTTGTATAAAATATAGCAACCGAAGGGTGGAACTGGCAGGCAGAGACATGAAACGAGAGGCAATTACACTGTGCCGGATAAAATAAGCATACATGTTAAATAGCATCAGAAAACACATCAAAAGTCATTTAACTGATCAATATGTGACCTTATACAGGGGTGATAAATGTGCAGTAACGAGTATCGCAGTGTGAGTAACTAGCCTAAAATTATTCCAGTATGACTTTGTAAGCAGTAATAGGGGGTATAAGGTCAGCACAAAAGCTGAGATAAGCAATGTGGGATGTCTCAGAAGGATGCAGCGCACGCTACAGAGAGAACAAGAGTAGTCTACTGTACGTGAAGCAAACAAACCCCCCACACACACATATATATACACACACACATATATATCATCAGATTATTTATATATATATATATATATATATATATATACATATATATATATATATATATATAATATATATTTTTATATATATATAGCAGAAAGGCAGGCTCTCTATCACCTTCTGTAGCAATTTTTATTTCAACGTTTCCGCTCCCTATGGAGCCTTTCTCAAGACAAACAAATTGCTAGAGAAGATGATGGAGTGTGCCTGCTTTCCCGGGCTGTGATTGATACCTGCTAGTGTCTGGGCAATCTGCACCCAATTTGTGCTAATAAGTGCCTCACTGGGTGTGTGCCTTGCACCTGCGTATGTATGTATGTGTATATATATATATATATATATATATATATATATATATATATATATAGGCAATACGATACCGTTTTGTGGAGTGCCGCCTCTGATATTCGACTTCAAACGGTATCGTATTGCCTATTCTATACCATACAGGATTTGCACCCACATTGTTTCAACCAGACGGAGTGCCTATTGTTCTGCACCATCTCATATATATATATATATATTTATATTCGACGTTTCGGCCACCGCATGGACCTTCATCAAAGATAAAGATATCAACGATAAAGGTCCATGTGATCGATCCTGCCTTTGTGAATAAAGGAAGTGTTTGCAGTTAAGGAGTCCGGTGAGTGGATCGTAACTACAGTTTTTTTTTATCTTCAATTAATTTGTGCACGAAGCACCCAGGCAACTGATTCTTGGAATTGTGAGTGCACTTTGATTTGTGTATACAGTGTGTGTGTGTGTGTGTGTGTGTGTGTATACGGTGTGTGTGTGTGTGTGTGTGTGTGTGTGTGTGTGTATATGTATATGTATATCTATATATATATGTATGTATGGTGTGTATGTGTGTATGTATATATATAAATATATATATGTGTGTATATATGTGTGTATATATGTATGTGTGTGTGTGTATATAGACAGGAATAGGGCACTCACGAATCAAAGTGGTAATAAATAAAAGGTAGGGTGCATACCGTCCAGGGGAACACAAAAAACAGAAGAGCACTAGCACTCCTAAATCAAAAAAGTGATATTCTCTCATTAAAGATACATTTAAAAGGACGGACGGGAGAAGCATAAAAAACAAACTTGAGAGAGAGCATTTGAAGTCAAGTCATTTAATCAAGAGAAACCTAAATACAGAGAATGAAGTCTACAGGGAAGGAGAGATATTATAACAGCAGCATGAGAAGACCACAAGATATACGAATTTGAGAAGACCACAAGATATACGAATTTAAGAAGACTTCTATATAGAATATTGTCTACAAAAGATATCCTGCCAGCATTACCTCTCTAAGAAAAGACAACTATAATGAGGTTTCTAGGAAGCCCCAACCCTCATTAATACAGGAGACAGAAAGAAGGGGAGGAGAAGATTGGAATAAGAAGTCTGAATAAGAGAATGCATGGGAAATAAGTGATAGAAACTGCTGGAGAGTGAATAGCATATGAAATGAATAGAAACTGGATCCAATGGCTAATGGGCTGAGGAAACTAAAGCCAGAGCTGAACAGAACAGTTACATCTTTTACAACAGTAGCAGAAAAATAAGATAGGATAGTTGTATGGGGGAGTAAGTGGAAGAAAGATAGACAATGAGAAGTATTGGAGTGAAAGTATGCATGAGCTACCAGATATGTACATGAATAAGTGATAGAGAGAAATGTTGAGTTGATTGGAAGAAGAGAATCAGGGGTGAATAACATATTAAATGAAATGTTCAAACTCTCCCTCTCTGTACTCACCACCAGTCCGCCACTAGAGCTGTGACATGGCACAGGCTGCTGGCAGCACAGTGTCTGGTCCCTTACCTGTCGCCAGTTTCTCGTCTCTGAGATTTGCTTCAGCTGCAAAGGGTATGAGAGTGAGAGTACAGAGAGGATGGGAGGGGTGGAGGAGAGGAGGAGCACAGGAGGGAGAGAAGGGAAAGGGGGTGCTTCCAAAAGCCCAACTGTGATCAGGTACAATAGGAAGGGAAGGAGATGAGGATGGAGGAGGGCAGTGAGGGGAAAGCATTAAGGGGACTTTAAGGCGGCACAGTGGCATGTTAATACATAAATTGGTGATGGGTCAAAGGAGCTTGATCTGGCATGAATGCTCACAAGATAAGGATGGCAAGCAGTGTTTTTTATGTATGTATATCTTTATTTATATAACTCCATCCAGGTACATAGCGCTTTCCAACACACGTGACAAAACATTATAACACAATGGGAATACGCGCTTCAGACATAAAACAATAGGAAAAGGAGTCCCTGCCCCAAAGAGCTTACAATCGAAGTGTGTATTGATTCTGGTAGAAAGTGGGTTGTGGATGTGGTTTAAGATGATATGAGCTTGTGAGTATGGAGACATGCCATAAATGCTTGGGATGTTCTCCATAAAGAAGGGTACATACTGTATGTGTTTGCAATGCCATGGAAGCAATGCGATACTGGAGTTAAAAATAATAATAAACCATTAGAGAATACAAGACAGGTGGCACTGGTACCCAGCTCGCTGCGCGCACCCGAGGCAGCGCTCATCCCCGCTGCTGATCCCTGGTGAAAAGAGAGAACCAGAGGCTGGAAACAAAGAGGAGAAAGGGAGATGCTGCAAAGAAAAGAAAGGGAAGGATCAAGCATTTCAGTGAGTAAGCAAGCGATCAGATCCCTCTCTTCTACCCATGAGATGAGAAGCTCTGTCTGTCTTCCATGCCTTGGTCTTCTTCCTTTCTTCGGTCTGTTCCCTAAGCTTCCAGTAATCACAGTGATGCTTTTGCATTGTTCCACACTGGGGTTTACTTACACAATACAAAAGAGCCATTCAAATGATGACCCCCACCCATGTCCAGTGCCAAAAGATACAAATGCACATCCCCAGAGGTGGTGATGGTTGGGGGTTGATCGGCACATCTGCCACAACATCTGGACAGTGACCTAGAGAGCCAGGTTCACTTCCCTCTGGGAATACCATTTTCCACTATAGGAGAACAAATAGGGCCTGGTTGGGAGCCCCAGGGTAATGGCAAGGTCAATTAACGCTTAAATTATGAGGCACAGGAAGAATGATGAAGCCAGTGGAGATACTAACCCAAGCTGTAATACTTGTGCCAATTGCTCCCTTTTTACGTTAACATTTAAATGGTATTTTCATTTGTATTTAATTCCTTCATTGCCAGATGGCGATTGTTCATAGACTATTATATGACACTACACATTTTATTACATTATCCTATATATTGAATTAAGTATAGCATGACATACTATTATATATGGGGCACTGAGAGGGGTTAACACGACAGATGGTAATTTGTTTTGTAACTAATATAAAAGGAATTGTTTACATATTATCTTTTGATTTTAAATAAGTCTCTCTACTTAATTTTCTTATTTATTTAAGCCTTTATTGTGTACTGTATACTATCCCACACCGGAACCTCCAACAGATAAACATATTTATATAGAACTTATGTGTTATGTGTTAAAGTTTCCCAGCTACAAAACTGGATAACATCTGGGTTAAACATGAATAGCATTTTTTGGGTGTGAACATAGCAGACGTGTGCCCTCGTCCTGCAGCAAGAAGACTTTAATAAATAACACCTGGCAGTCACTTCCAGTGGTATCCTTCATGGTCTGATTTGTACTCTAGGATGTGCTTGTCTGTGTAATCTCTGTTCTCTTTGTGGATAAGGTTCTCTGACGTTTAACATCCTATGTTGATGCACTGAACCCAACAAGGTGAGTATGGAAACAATAGACGCAACATCAAATATATCCCAGATGTGCGCGCACACAAGGTTCAAACAGCTTAATCAGAACGAGCATGTTTTGAGGAAGCTTGCCCCCCAAAATGAATGTAATCAATGATAACCTCGCTGCCCTTGAAGTACAGTAGGTGATCCCAGTGTCAGCTGTCCTTGTAACATTGGGCAAGTAGTTTTATCTCCCTGTGCCACAAGCACTAACATTGGATAGTAAGCTATAATTCTGCCAGCAAAATTCTATGTAAAGTGCTGCATACAATGTCAGTGATATATTATAGTGCAACATACTAGTAGTCGTACTGTAGTAACACACTGACAGTGTATCTTGTGTTAAGCTGTTTGTTTCTATTCTTTGTTCTGCCTCTATTTTTGTGCTATGGTTTTTTTATTCCTCTTACATTAAGGATTACAATGGCAACATGGGGACTGGAACTTAGGGTGCAGGAGGAGGGGGGGAGGGACAACTCTGCACATGCCATATGGGTTGGCACCTTATTAAGTATGTGGTCCCTCAGTGCCAGGTCGGATTGGCATGCCCCCGGTGAGGCCGCAGCCCTGGTGGACCCCTTCGGCAGGCATTAGAAGTCTGACATCCCCTTCCCCTGACTTATCTCTGCAGCTGTGCACACGCAAGCCATGCACTTTTAATGGAGGAGTGGGGAGGAGAGAACGTGGGAAATGGGCCGGCCCACAGCAGATTGTCCTGTGGGCCCTAGTGGGACCTTGCCCATCGGCCTCAGTAACTAACTATACTGCATGGGATCAGCCAACCCCGATTAAAAAATATATTAGCAAGCAAAATATTTCCCTCCTAGCTGACTCTGCTTGAGCCTTCCTGCATCATTGCCAGGGATAAGGGCAAGGGTCTTTATCATTCAGTTTAGTGGAGATGTCTTTATTGGCATGGGGGGTGGACATGAAGTCAAGGTCTGTGTGGTCAAGAGAGGGGTCTTCTGCATAGGATATACAGTTTATTGTGGAAATAAATAGATTTTGTTTATTTAGGAGTAGGACAATATTTCCTACAGTGTTACGTAATGTATAACATGTGGTGGACAATTGACTGGTATTCTTTCCAACCCTGAATATATAGATATAGTATATTACCATCCAGCAGGGCAGCAGAACAGCAAAGAAGAGGCAGCACTCAGAGGTAAGTATCCAAAAAAAGTGTATTAGAACAGACACATAAGACCGACGTTTCGATCCCACAGAGGGATCTTCTTCTTGGGGGTTTGCCACCAAGAAGAAGATCCCTCCGTTGCAGTGGTCTCCAAACTTTTCAGTACGAGGGACACATCGTATATTGTACACATTTTCGCGGGCCGAAGGATTTTTTTTTTTTACATTTTTATATATTTTATAAATGAATGAATACGTTTTTTATTTGGATCTTTTGGGGTAATCAACATGATATGATTCAGAACAAAAGAGAAATGTGACAACTACAAAGAAAGGATGCCGTGCTTACACCGGGAAATGATATATGAGCAAAAATATATATATATTTCAAGTTGCTGCGGGACGGATACAATCTTGTGGGGGAGGGGGGGGGCCTGATGTTACTTCAATTACTTTTTGAAGTGAAACTTCTTTAGTGGCACCTATTCTGATGGGGTAAAACGGGAGAGATGGGGGACAAATGTGAAACGGAAGTGACGTCACGGCTTCCCCCCCCCCCCGCATCTACTGTGACATGCGGCGGCGGCGATAGCCGCCGGCGCCGCTCCTAACAGCCGTTGTTACCCCCCACACGGCCACTGCCATGGGTATAGCAAGATGGCTGCCGCAGAGCATCCGGTGCTGCGGGTGTAATAAGATGGCGGAAGCCCCGCAAGTACTCCGGCTGAGAGAGGAGGAGGAGCCGCTGCTCAGCCTCTCTCCTCCCTCTTCCCTACCTCCGCTTCCCTGTGTCCCGCTGTCTAAAGGGCGCCGCTCTCCTCACACGGTCGCCCGCTGCGCCGCTCCTAACGGCCGCCGGTCCCAGCTGCCATGCCGCGCATGCGCAGTTGTGATGGCGCCGCTGACGGACGCCACACATGCGCAGAAGCGGCAGGCAGCGGCGCCATTCCCCACAAACGTGCACTGCCATGCCGCGCATGCGCTATTCCCCGCGCCCGCTGACATGCCGCGCATGCGGTAGTCATGGTGACGCTCACGGACGCCACATGCCTGCCTCCTGCTGCTAGCTCATCTCCGGGCCGGTCACCGACCCCCTGCCCGGCGTGATGTCTGTCGGACATGGAGACCCGCGCCCTGCTGGATATCTGGGGGGAGGCGGCAGGGATCCTGCCCAACCCGAGTCCCGGGATCCTGCTTCTCCCCCTGGACCCCCGTGCAGGGGAGGTGAGCAGGCGGAGGAGACCTAGGAGCTGAGGGGGGCCGAGCAGGAAGACGAGGAGTCGCCCCACCCTGGGGAAGAGGGGGGGCCCATGTCATCCCAGGAGGACTACAGGGAGGGCTCTTCCTGCTACACCGAGCACCCGATCAAGGTGGAGGAGGGGCCCAGTGTTGACATCCGTCATTCATATATACTCGTACTCTCCTCCTGTGTCACACACACGAGCACTCAGACACACACTGTCACACACACAAGCACTCAGACACACACAAGCACACACACAGACACGCGTGCTCTGTCACGCACGCACGCTCTGTCACGCGCGCGCGCTATGTCACGCGCGCGCGCTCTTAGTCACGCGCGTGCTCTCAGTCACGCGCGCGCTCTCAGTCACGCGCGCTCTCTCAGTCACGCGCGCGCTCTCAGTCACGCGCGCGCGCTCTCAGTCACGCGCGCGCTCTCAGTCACGCGCGCGCTTTCAGCCACCCGCGCGCTCTCAGCCACCAGCGCGCTCTCAGCCACGCGCGCACTCTCAGCCACGCGCACACTCTCAGTCACGCACACTCTCAGTCACGCACACTCTCAGTCACTCACACTCTCAGTCACGCACACTCTCAGTCACGCACACTCTGTCACGCACACTCTGTCACGCACACTCTCAGTCACGCACACTCTCAGTCACGCACACTCTCAGTCACGCACACTCTCAGTCACGCACACTCTGTCAGTCAGTCACACGCACATATGAGGAATTCACACTTAGCTATTTGCACTAATACAGGGGATGTGTGCCGAGCACGTGCATTCTAAGTCAAATTTATTTGCGTTTTGACAATGAAATTGTATTTTGATTTTTAATTAAAACATCACCAACACAAATACAATTTCTGTGACAAAAGTCAAAGAAGTTTCACTTACTATGCGCGTGCACCGCACACACAGCTTTTTTTTCTGTATTGTTCTGATGCTGTTTTTTCCTGTTACTAAATATTTAACCCCGTCAGCACTGAAGGGGTTAAAATACCTAACTGCCATTTCCTCTATAGGAAACAATGTTATTATTATTAAACAAAAATTATATTAAAAAAAAGAGGTTTACAAAAGTAGAAACCCAGGACACATTAAAAAAAATGATTAATAAAACAAATATTACTTACAAATAAATATTATAATGGTATTTTTCTAATAGCGTCCCCGATTACGCTGTATTGTTGATTTATTTCAGCTTTCTACCCTAACACAAACTCACAAGTGCAGCGAAATAACGCTTTGGTTTATATTAATAAATTGTTTAATTAAATGATCTAATCTAAATAAACAAGCAGTGTCTATGTTGACGCTTTTCTGCGGCCCCGCTGGCGCTGACCGCGCTCATGCTTGAGAGCGGTGACATCACCAGCTCTCCAAGCATGAGCGCCGGGTGTCCTGTGTATTTTGCAAGCGCGCGAGGGGGAGGGGGGCGTTGGGGGCATGTTGAGCGCGCTTCAAACTCTTTTTTTTTGTCGCCCCAAGCTTGGGAGAGCGTGCGTGCCCGCGCACGAGCGGGACAATTTAAATTGCAGGACCTAAACTCGCCAAGCGCTGCGCGATCAGCGCTAGCGTGGACGCAGCTTCAGAGTTTTAAGAGAGTCCAAACAGGGACAGCTAAAGACAGAGACAGTTGAATGATGGCGAGAGAATTGTTGGGACACCGGGTGTTTAACGCAAATCCGGGACGTATGGTCACCCTATATATATATATATATATATATATATATATATATATATATATATATATATATATATATATATATATATATATATATATATATATATATATATATATATATATATATATATATATATATATATATATATATATATATATATATATATATATATATATATGAGTATTTATATGATCATCATGGAGAAGAAAAAGGATGCAGAAACAAATAGATGAATATTTGCAAGATTGCTTTCCTGGGTCTAGGGGTGACACCTTAAAATTAGCAGTTATCTTGGAAGAAGAGATCAATGGACACAAATGCCCTCTCTCTGTGTGACTGACAGAGAAAAAAAGCAGGAATGTACCGTGTGTGACCATCTTTATTGCATGTACATCGCAGGGCCCAGGAGGATTCGTGCAGTGCACTAGGACCCAGTGAGAGCAGTTGTTGTGATGTCATCAGCCTGCGACGGGAAATGATTAGAAGAGCAAGAGCTGCACACAGGAGCAGGTAATCATGTCAGGGAACCTGGGTTTAGTTACAGGGATGGGAGATGTGCGGTTATATCTAATGTATTACAAAGGGGTAGGAATGAAGGCATAGGAGGGTAGGGCTCACTGTATGCAGAGAGAGAGGGAGGGGGTGGGACCGTGGCACTGCTCGCAGGGGATGCAAATCACATCAGCAGAAACCAGCAAAACACACACACACACACACACACACACACACACACACACACACACACACACACACACACACACACACACACACACACACACACACACACACACACACACACACACACACACACACACACACACTCTGACACACACACACACACACACACACACTCTCTCTGACACACACACACACACTCTGACACACACACACACTCTTGCTCTCGCACACTCTTGCTCTCTGTCATACACTCTTTTACTTTCTGTCTCACACTCGCTCTCTCGCCCTCTGTCTCGCACGCACTCACTCACACACACACTGTCTGACACGCACACGCTCTCTGTCACACCCCACACACACTCTCTCACTCCGTCAATCTCTCTGTCTCGCACGCATTCTCATACGCGAGCGTGCGCTCACCCACACACCCACATACACACACACACACACACACTCTGTCACATACATACCACACACACTCTTTGACAATCTCTCTGTTACTCTTTCTCTCTCTGTTACACTCTCTGACGCATGCAGCGAAGATGTTAAACTTGCCTTGAGATGGCATAGTGAAAGGGTGCAGGAAGCTATGGTGCTGGCATGCACTTACATTAGTTATTGGGGCAGTCCCACATGGAGGATACAAAACAAAATGGGGTCCCTTAGTCTGTGTCCATAGAGCCTCAGTCCGCGCTGACGCTGAGGCTCGCCTGCCTGGTCAGGAGCGATCCCATGGACTGGCAGGCGAGCCAGCGTGCGCGATCGGGGGGGTGGGGAGGGGGCGGGGAAGTGACGTCGCTGGGCCAATAGCCGAGACGCGTCGATGTCACGGCGCCGTGACGTTGACGCTGCTTTGCTGTGATTGGAGGTTTTCATTCAGCCGACAGCGCGCTGAGAAACAGGCTCTGCTGTCGGCTGAAAATCCAAACGCCTCAGCACGCCTGCGGACGCTCGCATGAGCCCCCTCTAAAGACATCCTCATTGAGGATGCAGGGGCTCAGCGCGGCTTACCCTGCTATGGACGTAGCCTTAGATTCAATTACCTGTAAAGTTACTCCCTTACCTATTTGTATCTTGTGAAAAAATGAATGTTTTTCTTTTCTCTGGGAATACTGGATTCAAGTATAGCAGCTACTTCTATTCAGTTTGACTAATTATGGCAAACGGAAAGCAAAGCTTAGTAATATTCCTTCGGCTTTAAAGGCAAGTCAGTTGTATTACCAAAAGACGTTAAATAAAGTTTGTAGAAACCTCTAAAGCTTTTGTTTACCATGAGAAAGTTAAAAGATTGTAACAATTTTTTACAAATACTGCTGCGTTTTTTTCCGTTCATTTACATGCAATCTATTAAACATCCTGCTGTCCTTATTTCACTTTCTTTATAGGCTGAAATGCCGATTTAAAGGAGCAATCCAAGCAATATCCTACATGTGTTTATTTTTTAATAAATCAGTTCTGTAGAATTAGATACTTACTACATTTTTTTTTAAATTCAACTTCTTATTGCCATTTTACTAAACGTTTATGTTTGTGATCATTTCTTGCAAATATTCCCAGCCGTTTGAGCTGCAAACTGTAACAATAGCAACACAAAGGATGGAGGCACACAGTTTTAGTTGCAAAAAAGGATTGCTGAGGCTTAACTCCATTATTGTTGCAGACCAGATTGCGTTTCGGGGACGCAGCCCCTTCCTCAGATAGTTGCCACCAGTGGTGGGATTCAACATTTTTAGCAACAGATTCTCTCTTACCAGGGGGGAGGGGGGAGGGGGAAGGGAGATGGGGGGGTAGAGAGAGAGAGCCGGGGGGTGGGGGGGGGGGGAGGGAGAGACAGACGGGGAGATGTTTTGTGTTTATGTTTTTTTTAAATGTTTTATTCTGTTCAATAGGACTGCATGTGGGGGGGGGGGGAGAGAGACCAGAGCCCCCTCACATCTCTCCCAGCCCCCCCACATCTCTCCAGTCCCCCCACATCTCTCCAGTCCCCCCACATCTCTCCCAGCCCCCCACATCTCTCCCAGCCCCCCCCCACATCTCTCCCAGCCCCCCCCCCACATCTCTCCCAGCCCCCCCCCCCACATCTCTCCCAGCCCCCCCACATCTCTCCCAGCCCCCCCCCCCACATCTCTCCCAGCCCCCCCCCACATCTCTCGCAGCCCCCCCCCCCCACATCTCTCCCAGCCCCCCCCCCCACATCTCTCCCAGGCCCCCCCCCCACATCTCTCCCAGCCCCCCCTACATCTCTCCCAGCCCCCCCCCACATCTCTCCCAGCCCCCCCCACATCTCTCCCAGCCCCCCCACATCTCTCCCAGCCCCCCCACATCTCTCCAGCCCCCCATCTCTCCCAGCCCCCCCACATCTCTCCCAGCCCCCCCACATCTCTCCCAGCCCCCCCACATCTCTCCCAGCCCCCCCCAC
>NC_134488.1:17463907-17552406 GCF_040206685.1 Ascaphus truei
ACATCTCTCCCAGCCCCCCCACATCTCTCCCAGCCCCCCCACATCTCTCCCAGCCCCCCCCCCCACACCTCTCCCAGCCCCCCCCCCCCCACATCTCTCCCAGCCCCCCCCCCCACATATCTCCCAGCCCCCCCACATCTCTCCCAGCCCCCCCACATCTCTCCCAGCCCCCCCCCCCCACATCTCCCAGCCCCCCCCATCTCTCCCAGCCCCCCCCCCCCACATCTCACCCAGACCCCCTCACATCTCTCCCAGACCCCCTCACATCTCTCCCAGACCCCCTCATATCTCTCTCAGACCCCCTCACATCTCTCCAGCCCCCCTCACATCTCTCCCAGCCCCCCTCACATATCTCCCAGCCCCCCTCACATATCTCCCAGCCCCCCTCACATATCTCCCAGCCCCCCTCACATATCTCCCAGCCCCCCTCACATATCTCCCAGCCCCTCTCACATCTCCCCCAGCCCCCCTCACATCTCTCCCAGCCCCCCCCCACATCTCTCCCAGCCCCCCTCACATCTCTCCAGCCCCCCCTCACATCTCTCCCAGCCCCCCTCACATCTCTCCCAGCCTCCCTCACATCTCTCCCAGCCCCCCTCACATCTCTCCCAGCCCCCCCTCACATCTCTCGCAGCCCCCCTCACATCTCTCGCAGACCCCCTCACATCTCTCGCAGACCCCCTCACATCTCTCCCAGCCCCCCTCACATCTCTCACAGCCCCCCTCACATCTCTCACAGCCCCCCTCACATCTCTCACAGCCCCCCTCACATCTCTCCCAGCCCCCTCACATCTCTCCCAGCCCCCCTCACATCTCTCGCAGCCCCCCTCACATCTCTCGCAGCCCCCCTCACATCTCTCCCCAGCCCCCTCACATCTCTCACAGCCCCCTCACATCTCTCCCAGCCCCCTCACATCTCTCCCAGCCCCTCTCACATCTCTCCCAGCTCCCCTCACATCTCTCCCAGCCCCCCTCACATCTCTCACAGCCCCCCTCACATCTCTCCCAGCCCCCCTCACATCTCTCCAGCCCCCCTCACATCTCTCCCAGCCCCCCTCACATCTCTCCCAGCCCCCCTCACATCTCTCCCAGCCCCCTCACATCTCTCCCAGCCCCCTCACATCTCTCCCAGCCCCCCCTCACATCTCTCGCAGCCCCCCTCACATCTCTCGCAGCCCCCCTCACATCTCTCCCAGCCCCCCTCACATCTCTCACAGCCCCCTCACATCTCTCCCAGCCCCCTCACATCTCTCCCAGACCCCCTCACATCTCTCTCAGACCCCCCTCACATCTCTCCCAGCCCCCCTCACATATCTCCCAGCCCCCCTCACGTCTCTCCCAGCCCCCCTCACGTCTCTCCCAGCCCCCCTCACGTCTCTCCCAGCCCCCTCACGTCTCTCCCAGCCCCCCTCACGTCTCCCCAGCCCCCCTCACGTCTCTCCCAGCCCCCCTCACGTCTCTCCCAGCCCCCCTCACGTCTCTCCCAGCCCCCCCTCACGTCTCTCCCAGCCCCCCTCACATATCTCACCCAGCCCCCCTCACATATCTCACCCAGCCCCCCTCACGTCTCTCCCAGCCCCCCTCACATATCTCACCCAGCCCCCCTCGCATATCTCACCCTGCCCCCCTCGCATATCTCACCCAGCCCCCCTCGCATATCTCACCCAGCCCCCCTCGCATATCTCTCCCAGCCCCCCTCGCATATCTCTCCCAGCCTCCCTCACATCTCTCCCAGCCCCCCTCACATCTCTTCCAGCCCCCCTCACATATCTCACCCAGCCCCCCTCACATCTCTCCCAGCCCCCCTCACATCTCTCCCAGCCCCACTCCATGCCTACCTGGGGGGACACAGGCATGGGGAGGGCTCCCCCGGCTGAAAGAATTAGTCGGTAGTAGAATCTCTTGTCAGAGCAGGAGAGAGCTGCATGTGGTGAGGAGCGCTCTATAGCAGCAGACAGGAAGTTCCGGTCAGGCTGCTAGATGGCGCACCTCCCCTGCAGTCCTGCTCTGACTCTCACTCAAGTGATTATGTTACCGGGTAATACTTTCAGCCCGGTGCCACATACCATCTTCCACCGCCGCATATCCTCTCCCCCTGCGCCTATTAAGCACCGGTTCGGCAAACATCAGAAATCCTAAGAACAGGTTCGCACTAACCGGATGAATCCCACCACTGGTTGCCAACCGTGTCACAATAACAACAACAATAATAACTAACAATAGATAATGTTACCTTAGTGAAATTATATTGTATATTATACTGACTGAAAGATTGATTGAAACTGAAAGGCCGCTATTTAGTGAACCCGGGGAAGCAGGATCTCTGCTGATCGATCACGGGAGAACAAATAGATCGGCATCTTAGGTAATTCGTTTTCTATAAAATTATGACAATCTCCAGCAGAATACATCAAACCCAGCTAACTTCTGGAAGGTTATCCACAATATATTCCAGCCTTCTAACCATCAAAAACCAAGTAATATCACTAAGGGGGATATTACTCTGACAAACTCCACTGACATTGCAAATGCTTCAATGATCACTTTGTGGGGTGTGCCACTAACTTATTAGCGAAACGCAGCCCAAACCACAAAACCTAAATCTCATCCTGGGAGTACCCACATAGCCCCACCCCCTCCCAACACTGACCACAACTTTCAATTTGGCCCAGTATCCGAAGAGGAGATTACACAAGTGCTCCTCAAATTAAAACTAAGCAGCTAATGTGGACCTGATTTACTACAATCTAGGTTCCTAAGACTTGGTGCCCCAGCCATTGCCAAACCAATTGCTTCCATAGTCAACTCTATCCTGTCTGAAGGCCATATCCCTAAGACCTGGAAAACTGCCAGAGTTGTCCCAATCTTCAAAAGTGGGGACAAAAACACTGTCTCAAACTACAGGCCAATCTCACTTCTCCCAATTCTATCCAAAGTCATGAAAAATGTGTCCAGTCCCAATTAAGCGACAACTATTCCAAGACAAATTTCCCTAGCCAATTCCAATCTGGCTTTCGCCCCAAACACTCCACCGTAACTACCCTGCTAAAAGTTTGCAATGAAATCCAGTGTGGAATGGAACTCTCCATACCCTCATTTGTACCCCACACTTCCCTTCCCCTTTATATCTAGTTTCCCCTCATTTGTGTGATGATTAGCGCTGTATACATTGCATTAGTAGTCAGTTAGCATTTCCAATTTTGTATATTAATTTGCCGTTTACGTGATTAAATTTGTGGCTTATTCTGAGACTCTACATTTTTCTATCTATCTGACGTGTGCTGGAGCCTACTCTGGGGTTCCTATGATTTGCAGCGGGGTTGTTTGGGCCACTTCGCTCCCCGCACACTGCACATTATCAATACTATTTCGGTCTAGAGTGCTGTCCGTCAGTGTGTATATATACATACATATGTCAAAGTCTTTAAGCGTTAATTGGTATCTTCAAAGTGCAATGACAGGCTAAGATTATAGTAGGAGCGCATGGCGTCGCCTGAGCGATGGGTGAACTCAGCTTCCAGCGATTGGGGAGGCGTGGCGGATGCGTCACCAGGCTGGTTCGCCCTCATTGGCTGAACCACTCACGTGATGCGGCCGTTACGGCGAAAAAACGAAATGATTTGCCTTGAAAAATCTACTGCACGGTCGCTCTGCATCGTGCCCGCGTGCACTATGGCCGACCCCTATCAGCTGCTGCACTCTGTTCTCACAGCGCGCAAAATTGCACCATTGCGCTTACTATAATCGCAGTCTTAGTGTTAAAGCAGCAATACGGGTTTCAGATTTTTACATTTTTTTTATTACAGGACAAGCTGAAAGTACCCGGCGTTGCTCTGGTATTGTAAGAAACCAATATCATCCCTCCTCCCCTCCTGTCACCCCCTACCTCCCTAACCCCCTTCGCTCTCCCTCCCCCCTCATCTCTCTCCCTCCCATCACTTTCCTTTAATACCTTACGATGTCCCCAATTCTTTCCACCTCTCTCTCCTTCCCCAGCCTTCTTACTTTCTCCTCCCGTCCCAACTGACTTCCTCTCTTTCTTTCTCCGTCTGCTTTCTATGTGTTTTTGTCACGGGAGACCAATGCCTTTAACACCAAAATAACTCTAGCATGTAATATAACTGTTTGCATGGTTAGAGAGTATTGGGAAGAGTTTCAGCTCACTGTGTGGTCATAGCTCAGAGCAGCATTATAGACGTAAGGATTTATTCACAAAGCCCGAAAGTGGCTGATCACCGCAATCTGCTACTCAATTCAGTGGCAGTTTTTGTCCAACCGCGATGCGGTCGCCTGCTACGGAGCTTCCTGATTATTGCCGTATGTGCTCGACACTTATTTCCTGCTGTATTTAGTGTTATAAGATGATAGATTCAAGTGTATAAGGTGTTTGTAAATGGTATTGTATTGTATAAATGTGTGTGTATGCGGATATCGATCTATCTCAGAGGCAGCAGACTTCATTGCTCCACTGATACTACGTTCTAACGCAGAATAGCCCAGCATAATGTGCCTGTGGGAGCAGTGAGCTTTGCTACATCTGTAAATACACGTGTGTTACATGTCATGTCACGCTGGACCACTTAAAAAAATAGTGTGATGTGCCACATCCTGAACAACATCCAAGGCAGATATTGTTGCTACTCCAGGTCTCTGAGCCTGACCGTAACCTTTTTACAAATATTTTTTCTGATCAGATGGAACAATGACAACTTTAACTCGCCAAGATCTGAACTTTGGACAAGGTAATAACTGGGTTTTTGTTGTTTGTCTTGATGATTTGTCATTAGTAAGTGTATTTGGGGGTGCACCTTAATTGCATTAATGTCTATAGCTTAGAAATGTTGCATTGGTGCTTATTAAATGCGCTTGGGAGAGTTGTCAGCAGGAAGGTTCATATTAAAATGACCCGAAAAGTAGATGTTCATATATTTAATATATACCTCTTTAATGTTGTCCAGTCACTGTACCTTTAAGTTAACATAACTTTTCACTTTCATTTGCAATACAGGTGGTTAATTTCATGAAGCCATTGTGGCTGGAAAATGAATTAATATAAAATCTCCAATGAGCATATTCTTAATATTCTGATTACAATTGTGTAAGTTAAATCCGCAAATAGAATTTTCTTTATCTCCCTAAACACATTTTTGATTATTTGGCAGAACTGCAAAGTAATGATCGTTTTAAAGATCCCAAGAAGATACTCCTCACTGATGTATCCAGCGTTATTACACCTGCTGGCGCTTTGCAGCAAGACATACAAAATGCGCCAGTGGGGGGGGGGGGAAACATCCAGTGTTTTGAAGCAGCCACGGGAGAGAAGGGGATTTTGCCCCCAAGAGCGCGTCCGCGTGTGCAATAGCGTTGGCTGCGTCTGTGTTTGAGTTAAAGACGCCGGTCCCCGTGATCTCTTCCCTTTCCCCGTCTGGTAGGAATGATCGCAATACTGTGGAAATCCAGACAGTGTTTCATGTCGCAATGATTTTTAATTCTTCACCTTTTTTTATCCGTTAACAATTTTAAAAAAATTGGACAGTTAAATAGAAAAAAAAATACACCGAGGCACCTTGCTCACCGTGCGTAACAAGGAAGCAGTATCAGGGGCAGAGGGAGAATCAAGAGTGAGAAAAACAGCACAGTGGCCACAAGGGGTCACGCAAAGTCCCTCAAGGTTGCACTCTAGATTAATTATAATATATACATTAAGTAACTGTACAAATGACTGTTACCTCAAGTTATAAAGTACGTAGACCAGTCATATGATCCCACAAGACCACATATACCAAAACCGTGGACAATTTAATACAAAATAAAATCCGACGAAACTCGTAAAATAACAACTAATGAATAACTTAAAAAGTCCCCTAAAGGGCAAAACGGAGATGGATTGGTTGTGAGTAGTGGGATACTGTAGCACAACCCGAGACTGGAAATTGTAATAAAGTTCCAGATAATATACGGAGATTCTTAACCACACTAACAACTGCATACAGTACAGTGCGACAACAGCTAGAGAATACATACATGAATCTTGCCATAGGTAGAAACATTATACTTGCAAATAGGTGCTGAGTAGTAGTGTATAGCAGCTATATAGCCCAACAGTTGGATAAAGGGCCAGGATATAATACCCATCAAGCATTAATATGCACTGTATACACTGAGTATTATGGAGGCTGCGTTTCAACAACCTCAATGTACTGTAGTTTAAGCAAGAAATATACGACCTGACTACTAGATGCATAGTGGTTTTCTTCCCATAGGCCGAACCCTGGAGTGTCAGGGATCAAAAAAAGCTGTTTTTGCACGCTCCGTTTTGCCCTCCGTGATCGTCAGTGTAATTACGTCACTATGCCCCATGTGCAAGTATAATGTTTCTACCTATAGCAAGATTCATGTATGTATTCTCTAGCTGTTGTTGCACTGTACTGTATGCAGTTGTTAGTGTGGTTAAGAATCTCAGTATATTATCTGGAACTTTATTACAATTTCCAGTCTCTGGTTGTTCTACAGCAGCGGTGCGCAAAGTGGGGGGCGGGAGATTGTGCTGGGGGGGCGCGGGCAGTTGCAGAGGCCCCGCACTCTTCCCCCAGGCATTTAAATTAAATGCCGGGGGATCGCGTGAGGCCCCTGCAACTGTTTACTTACCGGGATTCAGCCGTCTGTGTTGCATCGCCATGGCTACGCGGTGTCTGCGGGACCATGTGACGTGACGTCACACGCCCACGCAGCGTCATCTGACGCGGATGAAGGAAGGCAGGGAGGCGCGAGAGCCGGAGGCAGGGGGGCGCAGCACCAAAAGTTTGCGCTCCCCTGTTCTACAGTATACCACTACTCACAACCAATCCATCTCCGTTTTGCCCTTTAGGGGACTTTTTAAGTTATTCATTAGTTGTTATTTTACGAGTTTCGTCGGATTTTATTTTGTATTAAATTGTCTACTGTTTTGGTATATGTGGTCTTGTGGGATCATATGACTGGTCTACGTACTTTATAACTTGTGGTAACAGTCATTTGTACAGTTACTTAATGTATACAGGCAGTCCTCGGTTATCCGACACAATGCATTACTCAAAATGGCGTTGTAAAGCGAAACACATTTTCCCATAGGAACACTGTTTAAATGAAAGGTTCCGTTCCTGAAGGCATATTTAACACTAAAATACACCAAATATTTTATGCAGGCAATAAGATATGCAGCACACACATAAATTATATAGTGTATATACTGTATTATATATATAATATTACATAATATAAAATATATTATATAGTATTATATTATATATATATACAGTATATATATATATATATATATACACTCTTACGACGCTTTGTAACGTTGTTTATGTGAATGTGTGTATATATATATATACACACATACACAACGTTGCAAAGCGTCTTAAGAGCGTTGGATAAGCCGTTTTGGCGTTGTAAAAATGAACATAGGTATGCATTGCATAGCGTTGGATAAGCCATTCGTTGTAAAGCGAAGCGTTGTAAAACGAGGACTGCCTGTATATTATAATTAATCTAGAGTGCAACCTTGAGGGACTTTGAGTGACCCCTTGTGGCCACTTTGCTGTTTTTCTCAACAGTTAAATAGAAAAAAGAAAGAGTAAATGATAAACATGGTGCAAAATATTATCCTTTATTTGTAAAGTGCCAATATGTTCCGCGGTGCGGTACAGTGGGGGTACAGCGTGATATCGATTACAAACGGAATGACATCGAAATAAGGACAGACCAGGGCAAACATACAGCAGGCAGTGAGGGCGCTGCTCCGGAGAGCTTACAATCTAGAGGGAATAAGGGGCAGTGTTGAAACAAAAGGTAAAGTGGCTGCTCACTGTGGGACGGCGTATGTGCCAGGATGGGGTATGGTCCAGCAGTACAGCGGGATCCATTAAGGATTAGGGGGTGTTAGCATGGAGTTTGGTTTAGTGGCACAGATGGTGGGTGGATACTTGTGTACACCACCTGTAACGTAGCACGAGTTCTGAGCAGTGATTGAACGGCTTCCAATGTTACAAATGAAAAACGGGAGGACACATTCTTTGTTTGTAGAAAGACTCCTCTGTCTATTACTAATAGTCATTTTGCAGTTTAAGAATGATGTATTACTACATTGCACAATGAATGCAAAGGGTAGGCCCATGCTTTCAGACTCCGCAGCCCAGTGGTTCTGACGACCTGCTATCCGTGATGTAACTGAGCCATTTCCCCGTTGCTTTCCTTTCCCTATAGTTGTTGCTGACATATTATGTGAGTTTCTGGAGGTGGCTGTTCATCTTATACTCTACGTCCGAGAAGTTTATCCCATTGGGATCTTCCAGAAGAGAAAGAAGTATAATGTGCCAGTACAGGTAGACGACGCTTGTATTTCTTTTTCAATGAGAGCTCGACTTCTGGCATTTAGAAAATCATTGCAAAGAAAAAGAAAGAGACTAGGATCCCGCCCTCCACCTAAGTGATCATTTCACATTAACTGGTAAGAGGGGTGTTTGCCACCTCCACTGATAAGAGAATATTTACTTACATGACGAAACAAAAGAAATAAAATCAAGACTCACAGTACTAACTATGTTGTGATCTTGGTAGGTAAAGTAATCCTACCATGAATATTTGTAGCTCATGACTGTAAGAATGTACCTATATATATATATATATATATATAAACACCTGGCTAAACTGGCAAACACACCTAAAGTTGCTACTTATCATAAACAAAAGTGCACGTGTAATGAAGTGAGTATATACAAATGGTAAAATTAATTACACTAAGTGACAGTGACTAGTAAATGTGAGTACATAATGACAGTAGCTAAATCAGTATGTGCCACCTGATTGCAGCGGTATAAATATCGATGCATATGTTCTTTGTATATCCAATGTAATGCTCAAACATAGGGGATATGGCTCCCTCTTGTGGTCTAACCTATTATATGTCTACAGAGACAGCTGCTATAGCCAGTGCTTTCATGCTTGCAATATACAGTACACAACAATCGGATCGCATTGTTGCTGTTAGCTCATACAAACAACCTCCTATAGGGAGGAGAGGTTGGACGTATACTGCTGAGTCCTGTGGGATGTTTATATCACCAAATAGTGTGGTGACTATACCCTTGGGACAAGCTGACAGTTAGTATAGTCACATTTACTAGTCACTGTCACTTAGTGTAATTAATTTTACCATTTGTATATACTCACTTCATTACACGTGCACTTTTGTTTATGATAAGTAGCAACTTTAGGTGTGTTTGCCAGTTTAGCCAGGTGTTTATATATATATATATATATATATATATATATATATATATATATATATATGGAGAAGAATGACCTAAGCGCAAGTGAGATAAGGAATAGAGAGAACACAAAAAAGAGAGAGAATCATAGGGCAGTATATCTATATAGAGTGGATAATAGGCTGGTAAGATATGCGCTTACACTGATTAGATGAATATAAGCCTGTAATCCTCTCAGGGACTCACGAACGTAGCTTGTGGGTGGCTTGTCTGTAAACTGCTGGGACTTCAGGAACTGCTCCTTGTTGGCAATCTGCTGCTGCTGTTTCAGGTGCTCTTCATCATAGGCACTCGTATCTCGCTGTGGAAGAATCTCACAAGGGGGGGAGGAGGGAGGGGGAAAAAAACGGAAGGGGACAAAATATGTGTAAAATCGTTTTTAATCTAAAAATGGAGACTAGTTAAAATCTAGGTAATCAACTCACACTTTGTGAGAAAAATATAGGCAGTAGAGAGTGTTTTGCGAGTCTCTCACACTCGTGTGGAAATGCCGGTTACCAGTCCTCTCTGCAGTGTCTCTGAGTTCCGCACCACGTGATCGACCGTGGCGTGTGACGCTGCATGTGACGCGGTCCAGCTCTCGCGATGTTTCCTGTCTGTCAGTGCAGGGATTCAATTCCGGAGCTCCAAACGAAAATCATGCAGAGGCTTCTCGGCGTCTCTCTCTTCACTGCTGATGAACAAGCTGGCCCTACGCGTTTCTCCCAGCGGGCTTCGTCAGGGGCTGCTAATGATACACTAATCCCTACCAGGGTACTTATATACCTCCCCAACAATGATTGGCTCATTCATAATTAACTCAATCAATTACATTTTTCAATAAAGTATATTGCTACAAACATCACTATCATTGTGTATTATTGGAATCATCTTAAACCAGATTAGCATATAGAAAAACAGACAAATAGCATGAGAAACTTGTGTTGTACAGACAAAGCAACCTGCACTCAGCTGGTGCTTTATAACATATGCCTCAAATAAGTATTAGTGCAACCACATATGTATTGAAGTGGGACATAGATGGTATTATTGCTCTAACCAGCTGGTCAAGGTTTAAGAACAATTTTATTCAATATTAGGGACCAACAGGAGGATGTCCACAAATCATGTTTAATCTAATTGTGATATTTATATATCCCAAATTTAACCTAGGATAAATAATATCATATGATGTCATAAGATATTTTAAAAGGAATATAGGAATGTTTAATGGTGTCAAATAACCCAAATGGAATTTTATAGATATATCTTGGGCTAATTTAAATTAATTTACGGAGATTTTTAGAAAATTAGATCCTATTGTAGGATTATCTAATTTAAATATAAACAGCAAAGACAGCAAAGAGAACCTGGAGCTATCCTTATATGATATATAACTCCGGAATAACTCCTACGATACTATAATTCTTAAGCATGATAAATCTAAATATTTCTGTTTACAGAAATGTCAGCAATAATAGCCTGACTTAATATCTAACTACACTTACCCAACTGTGACAAATAATTAAATAATAATATATAAAGTGACAAACATAATTTATTAAACCAAAGTATATAATAACCTTGGTTATTAGTGTATATTAATATTTAATTCCCAAACTTACTTCAATATGAAATTCTATCACCTAATATAGTGACATGTGCTTATAATCCAGATTAATACTCTACAGTGAGATATATACTATAATAGAAAAATTAATTAATAAAAAGAAAAAACATATTATTAAATTGATAACGATAAATATTGTATAATTTATAGATACATAGGTCCAACATATGGTGATTGTACCTCCATATAGACTTCCAATCTTAATACAGACTGATATAAAGAACAATTCTAAACACATGAACTTATGAATAGTCTATTCTTAATATAATGCCAGTATGTGAACAGTCTATGGCCCACAGTATACATGTTCCAGGTAGTAGGGTGGTGTGTATACCATATAGCGTATACCGTATAGCTGGTTTATTAATATTTACTGAGCCAATACATACTCTATAGCCCACACTGTATAAATTCATGGTACGCTGATAAGATGTTAACGCTAGACACATATGCAGTAAACTATTGCATAACTGTCGGTACTAGAAATCTTGACATACATATCTGTCAATACAGAGTATTGTTATATATGGATCAGTGTAATATAAAAATGGGCAATTTGGTGGGTAGTATACCCTACAAATAGGTGAATACTACACAATGAAAAAATGCCAAATCAGAGGCATGGTGCACAGTATATATTAACAGATCTTTAAACCAAAATCTAGAGAATTCGGTGGATAATGTCCACCTCTCACCTTCAACACCTTTATCAAATACAGGCAGAGAATGTCAAGTTTATCTATAGCATTATTACAACAAGATATTATCTAGCACTAAGAAACTTTATTACCAAGATTATTCAGAAAAACATAAGATGACATATTATAGTGTATTCATTCTTACAATAGTTGCCTCCAAATGTAGTGATCACAAATGAAAAGATTTTTTAAAAGAAAAAGCACATACACAGAATCAATGTCAAACAATACACAGGGCTGAGTACATCCTTAGCAGAGCACATAGAGAGAGCTTGGGGATGCATGTTAGTCCTTTAAGAAGGATCCCAGGTCAATATCGATGTTCATACCGTTTGGAATGAGTGTTTTCATAGTATAAATCCAAAAGGTTTCCTGTCGTGAAATTTTGATGACCTGGTTCCCCCCCCTCCAATTGGGATGAATTCTATCAATACCAAAGAACTTTAGCCCATTCGGATTTTGGTTATGATGTTCCTTAAAGTGTTTGGACACACTATGCTGCATAAATCCTCGCTCAATGTTCTTTATGTGCTCTGCTATCCTTAACTTTAATTTTCTAGTTGTTCTCCCTATGTATTGTTTGTCACATGGACATTGCAACATGTAGATCACATAGGTGGAGTTGCAATCAATGAAATCCTTGATTTCAAACTCCTCTTGTGTTACGTGAGATGTAACTTTTCTAAAGGACTTTTGTGTGTTGGGATTGATCTTACACCCTCTACATGTTTGGCATTTAAAAAAGCCTTTAGCTACACTTATTGGTTTAGTGCATTCTTTCTTTAGGCAACTTGGTGCCAATCTTTGCTTTAAATTTGGGGCCTTTGTGAATATAATCTCAGGATTTTTCGGCAATATTTGTTGCAGCATTGGATCTTGATGGAGGATCTTCCAATGTTTCTGGAATATCCTCCTTATATTGTGTGAGGATTCGTTATATCTCGTAATGAATGGAATTGAGACCTTATCCTTCTCTCCTTTCCTCCCTTGTTCCCTAGTTGGTTTATACGTTAACAGATCTTTTCTCTCCATTTGTGTTACTCTTTGGTAAGCTGTTTCTACCACCTCCTTTTTGTATTTTCTTTCATGAAATTTGGACATTAATTCATGTGCTTGTTCATGATAAGTGCTCTCCAGAGTACAATTCCTACGCACTCTTTGCAATTGGCCCAAAGGTATGTTGTCTATCCATTTGTCTAGATGGCCACTATCGCCCATTAAGAAGTTGTGACAGTCCACTTCTTTTACGTGGGTCTTGGTCTCTAAGGCTCCATCTTGAACATATATAAACAAGTCTAAAAACTCTATATTGACTTTACTATATTTGTTGGTAAATTTTAAATTATAGGGGTTGTTGTTTAATTGTGCCAAAAACTTGTCTAGTAGCTCTAGGCTGTCGTCCCAAATGAATAAAATGTCGTCAATATATCTATGCCAGGATACCAGATTTGCTCCATACTCATGACCAGACCAGATGTATTGGTCTTCCCACATACCCATCAGGATATTGGCATAATTTGGAGCAAATCTGGTACCCATGGCAGTACCCCTAACCTGTAGATAGTATTTATTGTCGTACCAGAAATAGTTGTGGGTAAGAATGTGGGCTATACAATCCACTATAAATCTAATCTGTAATGGATCTAGTAATTTTCCTTGAGTGAGGACTTCACGTACTGCAAGACACCCTTGTTGGTGATCAATCACCGTATACAGAGAGCTGACATCACACGTAACTAGTACGTATGACTCGCTCCACACCACCTCTTGTATTAATTTTAGTACTTGGATACTATCCTGAACATAGCTTCTAAGTTGTTTTACTGGCTGTTTGAGAAAAATATCTATGTATCCCGAGAGGTTGGCGGTGAGGGATTTTATTCCTGAAACTATCGGACGTCCTGGGGGGTTGGTGGCATCTTTGTGGAGTTTCGGTAAATGGTAGAAAACCGGAATCCTTGGGGATTCAGTATTTAAGTAATCCCATTCTGTTTTATCAAGGATTCCATCTCTATATCCTTGATTTAATAATTCTGTCAATTCTATCTTGAATTGGTCAGTGGGGTTGTTTGGTAATATGGTATATGTAACCACGTCCCCTAGTAGTCTATGAGACTCGTTGTCATAGTAACTCCTATTTAAGATTGCCACCCCCCCCCCCTTATCTGCTGGTTTTATGACTATGTCATTTCTATCCGATAATTCCTTTACTGCTTCCAATTCGGTTTTAGTTAGATTTTTTGCAGTTCTGGATTTTTTATCTTTGCCCAGTTTTTCTAAATCCTCTTGGACCAACTTCGTGAATGTATCAATATGTCCTCCTTTTAAATAACTAGGGTAGAAGATTGAACTCTTTCTACAGGGGGAATGTACGAATCGGTCACATGTGGTGATATTTGCTCCAAATTATGCCAATATCCTGATGGGTATGTGGGAAGACCAATACATCTGGTCTGGTCATGAGTATGGAGCAAATCTGGTATCCTGGCATAGATATATTGACGACATTTTATTCATTTGGGACGGCAGCCTAGAGCTACTAGACAAGTTTTTGGCACAATTAAACAACAACCCCTATAATTTAAAATTTACCAACAAATATAGTAAAGTCAATATAGAGTTTTTAGACTTGTTTATATATGTTCAAGATGGAGCCTTAGAGACCAAGACCCACGTAAAAGAAGTGGACTGTCACAACTTCTTAATGGGCGATAGTGGCCATCTAGACAAATGGATAGACAACATACCTTTGGGCCAATTGCAAAGAGTGCGTAGGAATTGTACTCTGGAGAGCACTTATCATGAACAAGCACATGAATTAATGTCCAAATTTCATGAAAGAAAATACAAAAAGGAGGTGGTAGAAACAGCTTACCAAAGAGTAACACAAATGGAGAGAAAAGATCTGTTAACGTATAAACCAACTAGGGAACAAGGGAGGAAAGGAGAGAAGGATAAGGTCTCAATTCCATTCATTACGAGATATAACGAATCCTCACACAATATAAGGAGGATATTCCAGAAACATTGGAAGATCCTCCATCAAGATCCAATGCTGCAACAAATATTGCCGAAAAATCCTGAGATTATATTCACAAAGGCCCCAAATTTAAAGCAAAGATTGGCACCAAGTTGCCTAAAGAAAGAATGCACTAAACCAATAAGTGTAGCTAAAGGCTTTTTTAAATGCCAAACATGTAGAGGGTGTAAGATCAATCCCAACACACAAAAGTCCTTTAGAAAAGTTACATCTCACGTAACACAAGAGGAGTTTGAAATCAAGGATTTCATTGATTGCAACTCCACCTATGTGATCTACATGTTGCAATGTCCATGTGACAAACAATACATAGGGAGAACAACTAGAAAATTAAAGTTAAGGATAGCAGAGCACATAAAGAACATTGAGCGAGGATTTATGCAGCATAGTGTGTCCAAACACTTTAAGGAACATCATAACCAAAATCCGAATGGGCTAAAGTTCTTTGGTATTGATAGAATTCATCCCAATTGGAGGGGGGGGAACCAGGTCATCAAAATTTCACGACAGGAAACCTTTTGGATTTATACTATGAAAACACTCATTCCAAACGGTATGAACATCGATATTGACCTGGGATCCTTCTTAAAGGACTAACATGCATCCCCAAGCTCTCTCTATGTGCTCTGCTAAGGATGTACTCAGCCCTGTGTATTGTTTGACATTGATTCTGTGTATGTGCTTTTTCTTTTAAAAAATCTTTTCATTTGTGATCACTACATTTGGAGGCAACTATTGTAAGAATGAATACACTATAATATGTCATCTTATGTTTTTCTGAATAATCTTGGTAATAAAGTTTCTTAGTGCTAGATAATATCTTGTTGTAATAATGCTATAGATAAACTTGACATTCTCTGCCTGTATTTGATAAAGGTGTTGAAGGTGAGAGGTGGACATTATCCACCGAATTCTCTAGATTTTGGTTTAAAGATCTGTTAATATATACTGTGCACCATGCCTCTGATTTGGCATTTTTTCATTGTGTAGTATTCACCTATTTGTAGGGTATACTACCCACCAAATTGCCCATTTTTATATTACACTGATCCATATATAACAATACTCTGTATTGACAGATATGTATGTCAAGATTTCTAGTACCGACAGTTATGCAATAGTTTACTGCATATGTGTCTAGCGTTAACATCTTATCAGCGTACCATGAATTTATACAGTGTGGGCTATAGAGTATGTATTGGCTCAGTAAATATTAATAAACCAGCTATACGGTATACGCTATATGGTATACACACCACCCTACTACCTGGAACATGTATACTGTGGGCCATAGACTGTTCACATACTGGCATTATATTAAGAATAGACTATTCATAAGTTCATGTGTTTAGAATTGTTCTTTATATCAGTCTGTATTAAGATTGGAAGTCTATATGGAGGTACAATCACCATATGTTGGACCTATGTATCTATAAATTATACAATATTTATCGTTATCAATTTAATAATATGTTTTTTCTTTTTATTAATTAATTTTTCTATTATAGTATATATCTCACTGTAGAGTATTAATCTGGATTATAAGCACATGTCACTATATTAGGTGATAGAATTTCATATTGAAGTAAGTTTGGGAATTAAATATTAATATACACTAATAACCAAGGTTATTATATACTTTGGTTTAATAAATTATGTTTGTCACTTTATATATTATTATTTAATTATTTGTCACAGTTGGGTAAGTGTAGTTAGATATTAAGTCAGGCTATTATTGCTGACATTTCTGTAAACAGAAATATTTAGATTTATCATGCTTAAGAATTATAGTATCGTAGGAGTTATTCCGGAGTTATATATCATATAAGGATAGCTCCAGGTTCTCTTTGCTGTCTTTGCTGTTTATATTTAAATTAGATAATCCTACAATAGGATCTAATTTTCTAAAAATCTCCGTAAATTAATTTAAATTAGCCCAAGATATATCTATAAAATTCCATTTGGGTTATTTGACACCATTAAACATTCCTATATTCCTTTTAAAATATCTTATGACATCATATGATATTATTTATCCTAGGTTAAATTTGGGATATATAAATATCACAATTAGATTAAACATGATTTGTGGACATCCTCCTGTTGGTCCCTAATATTGAATAAAATTGTTCTTAAACCTTGACCAGCTGGTTAGAGCAATAATACCATCTATGTCCCACTTCAATACATATGTGGTTGCACTAATACTTATTTGAGGCATATGTTATAAAGCACCAGCTGAGTGCAGGTTGCTTTGTCTGTACAACACAAGTTTCTCATGCTATTTGTCTGTTTTTCTATATGCTAATCTGGTTTAAGATGATTCCAATAATACACAATGATAGTGATGTTTGTAGCAATATACTTTATTGAAAAATGTAATTGATTGAGTTAATTATGAATGAGCCAATCATTGTTGGGGAGGTATATAAGTACCCTGGTAGGGATTAGTGTATCATTAGCAGCCCCTGACGAAGCCCGCTGGGAGAAACGCGTAGGGCCAGCTTGTTCATCAGCAGTGAAGAGAGAGACGCCGAGAAGCCTCTGCATGATTTTCGTTTGGAGCTCCGGAATTGAATCCCTGCACTGACAGACAGGAAACATCGCGAGAGCTGGACCGCGTCACATGCAGCGTCACACGCCACGGTCGATCACGTGGTGCGGAACTCAGAGACACTGCAGAGAGGACTGGTAACCGGCATTTCCACACGAGTGTGAGAGACTCGCAAAACACTCTCTACTGCCTATATTTTTCTCACAAAGTGTGAGTTGATTACCTAGATTTTAACTAGTCTCCATTTTTAGATTAAAAACGATTTTACACATATTTTGTCCCCTTCCGTTTTTTTCCCCCTCCCTCCTCCCCCCCTTGTGAGATTCTTCCACAGCGAGATACGAGTGCCTATGATGAAGAGCACCTGAAACAGCAGCAGCAGATTGCCAACAAGGAGCAGTTCCTGAAGTCCCAGCAGTTTACAGACAAGCCACCCACAAGCTACGTTCGTGAGTCCCTGAGAGGATTACAGGCTTATATTCATCTAATCAGTGTAAGCGCATATCTTACCAGCCTATTATCCACTCTATATAGATATACTGCCCTATGATTCTCTCTCTTTTTTGTGTTCTCTCTATTCCTTATCTCACTTGCGCTTAGGTCATTCTTCTCCAGATCTTCCAGGCGGCAAGTGTGGAGCCGCAGACCTAAACAGCTGCATTGTGTAGGGTTAGAGGTGAACCAGGGTACGTACCCCCCCTCCCATTTTTTTTTTGGCTTTTTATAGTGGTGAGAATATCATTATCCTCAGGTACAAACTGTTTAGATTTGCGCTGTGTGTTTCTTCTGTATATATATATATATATGTACTTTCTTACAGTCATGAGCTACAAATATTCATGGTAGGATTACTTTACCTACCAAGATCACAAACATAGTTAGTACTGTGAGTCTTGATTTTATTTCTTTTGTTTCATCATGTAAATAAATATTCTCTTATTAGTGGAGGTGGCAAACACCCCTCTTACCAGTTATTGTGAAATGATCACTTAGGTGGAGGGCGGGATCCTAGTGGGATCTTTCTTTTTCTTTGCAATAAACCTTTATCCCCACGTGCACCCCCATAGGTTTTGCTGAAGCAGAAGCCCCTTTTCCTTCTATATACATTTAAAAAAATCACCCTATATGGCAGGAGTGGCCAACTTCAGTCCTCAAGGGCAACCAACGGGTCAGGTTTTAAGGATATCCCTGCTTCAGCACAGGTGGCCCAATCAATGAATGAGTCACTGATTGAGCCACCTGTGCTGAAGCAGGCATATCCTTAAAACCTGACCTGTTGGTGGCCCTTGAGGATTGGAGTTGTATAACAATCTGTGTTACTTCACTCTCATCCAGTTGTGTGATAGACGATATGTGGAATATGATGTTACTGCTAATTTTGCCACCCTTTCAAGAGTACCTGTGTATAGTGTGTCACTGCTATTTCTTCCCCCACTGTATTCAAAACCATTTCAATGAACCCTGAAGCCTGTAGCAGTGTTGAAATTCTATACCTCACTGCATTCGGATACAACTCAATTCACTTAAACTAACGCAACTCATTTCCCAACCCACATGGATAAAGCTGAAATTGCACAACCATTCCTTGCTAGACTGGATCCTCTCCTCAAATCCCAGCAGAATCCAATCCTCTGGCATCCTTCCTGACATTTTCAGTGACCATGCAATAGTGTACTGTGTGAGTGTAACGCGTAGCTCACCACAAACGAAGTGCGACTGCGGTGCTGAGGCAGGGAATTGAGTAACGCTGACCCACAGCCACGCGGGCGCGCCTAGAGTGTAGAGTAGTCGTTCAGGCCAGGTCAGGATTACGGATGGTAGAATAGTAATGGTACTTGCCAGTTTAATGGAGAGTTGCGGAACGTCGGTGTGCGTAGTCAGGTTCAGGATTGGAGAAGGTCGCATCGTAGGAGTACTTAGCCAATGGTCAGGACTGGAGCCAGGAGAGTAGTCAGACAAGCCGGATCAGGAGTAGAGAGAAACGGAGTCCAAGGTACTAGCAGGGTCAGGCAACGAGAGATTAAACAGCAAGCAAGGCAAGGTTCAGGAACTAGATGTGGCAAGGCACGGCGTCACAACGACTATGCTCAGCGATGACTGACTGCAGACTGAAGGTGTAACAACCGGGGAGTCACGCCGCCCTCGGCGTGCTCACCTGCAACTTCGCCGGGTTCTCCCGCGCCGCGCAACCAGCCTTCCTCCAGGCCGCCCGATCGCCGCCGCACCAAGGCGCGCACAGAGGCGCTCCAGTCTCTTAAAGACACACTACCCCGACGAAACGCTGCAATCAAATGCAGGCTTACTCACTGGTATCTCTAGCTCCTCCCCAGGGAGCCCTTCTGGACCTATCCCTGTCGCAGCCTGGTCCATTCAAACACCCCCACCTTGCTACCCTGCCATTGGATCCTCTCACCTATATATGCTCCACGGTGTCACTGACTCGTCGGCTGAGCATAGAACCACTTGCTGTTCTCATCACTCTCTGCCTCCCTAGTCCTGTCGTGTCAGCAGGGAGGCTGGAGGAGCGTCCACGATGTGTTACAGGGCGAGGGGCGGGATCAGGGTCCGTGGCAGCATGAAGAGGCAGCGCAGGATCCGCGCGCGCGTCACAGGACCAGGGGATTGCGCAACCTGAGTGTCTGCTGCAGAAGGGACTGAGAGGCGAGGAGACGGTCTTTGCACGCCAGGATGGCGAATCCTCACAGTAAAGAAAATTAAATCACCCAAATCAAGCCCTCAAGTTCTCCTCACTAGAACATTTACAAACTTAAACCCACAACAGTTTCTGGCTGACTTTACCAGCTGCCTTAGGTACAGAATCGACTTAATTCCCGACCCTGATTCTGCGCTCGACTATTTCCAATCCGAGTTGTTAAAACTCTGCGATACCCATGCTCCACTACGCAGAATAAGGGTACGGGGGGCCCACCTTCCGTACAACTGACCTTATAGCACTCTACCAGCTCAGGGATGCCTTGTTCAAAAGCTACAAAGTAACTGGCACTACCAAGGATCTCAATCACTACAGATGCATGCGGAACATGTGCACAAGGCAAACAAGGCATGCAAAAGCACAATATTACTCTGACAATCTCCACCAAAATACAACAAACCCAGCTAACTTCTGTAAGATTATCCATAATATATTCCAGCCTTCCAACCATCAACAACCAAGTAATATCACTGAGGATATTACTCTGACAAACCCCACTGACATTGAAATGCATTCAATGATTACTTTGTGGGGTGTGCCACTAACTTGTTACCAAAACGCAACCCAAACCACAAACATGAACCTCATTCTGAGAGTACCTCTATCGCCCCACCCCCTCCCAACACTGCCCACAATTTTCAATTTGTCCCAGTATTTGAAGAGATTACACAAGCGCTCCTCAAACTAAAACTAAGCGGCCAATGTGGACCTGATTTACTGCAATCTAGGTTCCTAAGACGTGGTGCCCCAGCCATTGCCAAACCAATTGCTTCCATAGTCAACTCTATCCTGTCTGCAGGCCATATCATGGAAAAATGTGTCCACTCCCAATTAAGCGATTTCTATACCAAGACAAATTTCCCTAGCCAATTCCAATCTGGCTTTCACCCCAAACACTCCACCGTAACTACCCTGCTAAAAGTTTGCAATGAAATCCAGTGTGGAATGGAACGGGAACAACTCACTGGTGCAGTATTCCTAGATTTGGCAAAGGCTTTTGATACTGTTGATCATGTTATCCTGCTTAACAAACTCCAGAGCTCTGGAATAGGGAAGCATGCTTTAAACTGGTTTCAGTCCTACCTATCAGGTAGATCCCAACATGTACTAGATAGGGGACCCCCGCAGCTGTCGCTAGATATGATGTGATAGTGATGTAGGTGCTCCCTAGGTAAGTATTAATGAACAACAGACAGAGAAAAGAAACCTAGTTTGGGCACTCAGGTACATCAAGTGGGTGAGGTATGGAGGGTTTAAACAACTTTAATAAATCAGTAAATAAAATATTGGGGATTAAAACGAGTATTAAATGCTGTGATCCAAGGGTCTGAACCTGTGATAGCAAGTTCTGGATCGGTAATGCGGATGGCAGAAACACTCAATAAGGAGTGTCCTGCAATCAGAAAAGTGAGTAAAATACAAACACCTGTGTGAATAAACAGAGGTGTAGGACTCAACTGTTTAGGTAGGTATCAGTGCACATATCCTGAATATATGAAAAAAAAATAATATATATATATATATATATGCAAATATAGCTGTATGCTCATCTGCATGTCTTAGGCAGGTCTGCAACCCCGCCTTTCCCCATTATCACCCAGCATACAGCACTTCCACTGCAGCAAGGGATTCTGGGAAATGACATGCAAATGAGCACACAGTGTCACTTTTTGCCTCAATAACCATTTTTAACATGGTTCCCTATAGGCTTAAGCTTGCTGCATGGTCACAGCCTTGAGCCCAGCCAGGGTTAAGGTGCATACCCAGAAAACCACCCACAGACAGCTGTTTCGACCTTGATGGGTCTCATCAGTGTGGGGTTGATTTTACTGGGAAAGCAAGAGAGGCTATGGGATAGGCTAAACCATAATACTGAATTAAGTTATGGTGAGTAAAAAAAGTGACAAAAACCCTCCACAGGAAAGCAAATATGCAAATATAGCTGTATGCTCATCTGCATGTCTTAGGCAGGTATATATATATATATATATACATATACAGTGTTCGACAAACCTATACATTTGCACGCCCTGGGCGAGTGGATTTAACATCGTGGCGAGCTCCTATTGGCCCAAGCAGCACACGTGTTGTACTAGGTGGCGAGTAGATTTTTTTGTTCGGCGAGTAGATTTTTTGGTAATTTGTCGACCACTGTGTATGTATATATATATATATATATATATATATATATATATATATATATATATATATATAGAGTAACCACACAAAAAGACCCTAGCTTGGTCTGTCGATAGCCAAGAACAGTGATTGAGGCACTGCGACTCCACAGTAGCTAGATAAATGTTACTGGAGGTAAGGTCAGTAATTGTGCGGTGTAATGATGTGTCAGGGTAATGTAGTTAGACCCAGGTACCTAAAAAGATAATATATCTTAGGTATATTCAAAACTGGGTATGTGGGGGTTAATGTATTTTACTCACCTTTCTGATTGCAGGACACTCCTTTTTGAGTGTTTCTGCCATCCGCATTACCGATCCAGAACTTGCTATCACAGGTTCAGACCCTTGGATCACAGCATTTAATACTCGTTTTAATCCCCAATATTTTATTTAGTGATTTATTAAAGTTGATTTTAAACCCTCCATACCTCACCCATTTGATGTACTTGAGTGCCCAAACTAGGTTTCTTTTCTCTGTTTGTTGTTTTTTAGATCCCAACATGTGTCCATCTCAGGCTCTAACTCCAACCCCCTGGATATCACTTGTGGTGTCCCGCAAGGCTCTGTTCTGGGGCCCCTACTCTTCTCAGTGTTCATTAATGATCTTCCTACAGATTGTAAGGAAGCCTCAATATACATGTATGCAAATGACACAATCTTAGGCTGCGTCCATAGGACTGCAGCCGTGCGGAGGCTGAGGGAAAACGGGTGCTTTCCCTGGCCTTGGTCCGCGCGCCGTCCGGGGGCGTGTCGGGAGGGGTGGGGGGGGGGGGGGGGGCTGTGACGTCACGGAGCTGGTTCGCCCTCATTGGGCGAACTGCTCACGTGACCGGCCCTGCGCTCCCTTGAGCGCTTGAAACTAAAAATGAATTAAGACCTACGCTTCCGCACGCTTGCAGAAGCGTGCGCGAGCCCCTGCTAAAACCGCTCTCATTGCGGCTGCAGGGGCTCACTGGTAAGTGAGAGCGCGCCTCAGCACGGGTCAGCGCCTAAGCGCTGACCATGCCCGAGGCCTTATATGCACACAGCCATAGCCTCTGCAGCCTTGAACACATACTTCAGTCTGACTTTTTGAGACTCGCAAACTGGATTTCCCAAAACAAACAGTTTTTTACAGGTTCCCAGATTTTATAGAACCCTTCGGTAGAAAACAAAATATTTTTAAACACTGACAAGACTGTAACAATGGTATTTGGAACCAAGGCTACATTTTTAAAGCATCCAGTGACTGAGCTCCAGATCAGAACCAACACTAACACCACCCTAACACCTGTTACTAGTTTTAAATACATATGGTTTGACTCCCATTTATCATTTGGGATGCACATTGATACCCTGACATCCAAAACCTACAGTATGCCAAACTAGGTGTTCTTTACAGGAACAAATCCTCCCTAAGTCTGCTGGTCAGAAAGCGTATCGCACAGCAGATGCTAATGCCAATTTTGGACTATGGGGACATAGTATATGGCTCGGCACCCCAAACCCACCTTAGCAAACTTGATACCCTCTACAATTCAATATGCCGTTTTGTTCTCCCAATGCAACTACAACACACATCACTGTGAAATGCTCAAAGAACTAGATTGGTCATCACTTAAGTCTAGGCGCAAAGTTCATCTCTCCTGTCTTGCATTCAAATACGTTCTGGGCAAGCTACCCATCTATCTGAACAAGCTCCTCACCCCTACCACATCCAGCACTTATCATCTGAGATCAGACTCCAAGAGACTGTTCATGGTCCCAAGGTTCAACAAAGTATCCGGCCGCTCCTCCTCTTACCGTGCACCCCAAAACTGGAACAACCTACCAGAGACTCTCATATCCACCACCAGTTTAAGTTCTTCCAAAACTAAAGCTGTCTCACATTTTAATCTGGTCTGTAACTGTTTCATACGCCCATAATATATATTATCTCTAACCGTGCACGCAATGTCTTGTATATCAGCAGTGCGCAAACTCTCCGCACCTGCGCCCTCACTACCTGTTCCCTCCCCCTCATGTCTAATGATGCGTCAAATGACGCTGCGGGGCCATGTGACGTCACGTGATCCGTGGCGTCATTTGACGTCACGTCTCCATGGCAACGGGCGTCATTTGATGCCGCGTTGTCATAAAGACGCGTGACCAGAGCCTGGTAATTACGTTTACAGGGGCCTCGCGTTCTCAGCGTGGGGCCTTTGTAAACGCCGCTCCCTCCCCCCCACCGAAAAGTCTGTTGTATATAATGTATAGGTTAACAAAACACAAAACCCCTGCAAGCTCTTTTTGGGAACCCCTGAGCCCCCACAAAATATATATATAGGTATATAAGTGTCAAAAAGGAGTGCTATTGAGCGTAGCATATGTATACAACAGACAACAGAGAAGCCCAATGCTACATCCAACATGACAGAAATACACAGTAAAATACTTATATATTCTCTTGAAATAGGGTCATTTAGTTTAACCCTTTGGCCAAAGCGTTGTAAGCTTGCGAGCCACGGAAAGGCAGACACCCGTTCGCAAGTCCTAACACTACCAGATAAAATACTAATATACCTCTATTAGGATTAAAATTCTCATTTACCTCTATTAGGAGGGAGAAAGACCACAGTTGGTCTATATCCAGCAGAGTGAAAGGACCTACTAACTTGGGAAGTGGGGAGAGACGGGCTTAAAACCTGGGAAGGAGGAGCCACCAACCTCCAGCAGCTGAAAACCTTTTTCAAGAGAATATATAAGTATTCTACTGTGTATTTCTGTCATGTTGGATGTAGCATTGGGCTTCTCTGTCGTCTGCTGTATATAATGTATACCCTGTTCACTTATGTAACTATGTATTTGTAACCATGTATTATTTGTCATCATAACTCTATGCCCAGGACATACTTGAAAACGACAGGTAACTCTCAATGTATTACTTCCCGGTAAAACAATTCATGAATAAAATACCTGGTGTTTCCTTTGTGATGATAGATGTCCTGTCATCCCGAACTGAATCGGTACATCCAGGATACCCTTCACTGCGTTAAACCGCTGATTGAGAAGGTAAGAGTCTGCACAGGGACCTACATGCTGAAGATATGTCCAACTCTGCCCATGTTCACTATTTGCAACCAATCCTGTCTACTGGGAAATGCTGGAACAATGTTGCACAAAACGAATTTGTTGAGTACAAGATAATGGGATATTCATGTGTCTAATCTTCATTCCATCTAGCAACAGATACACTGGCGACACACTTTATTCGAGCTCGGCTAGTCCCACGAATTCGGGTATACCCGGGTGTATTGAGGTTTGTGACTGTTTTCTGCCCGAGTGCATTGAGTTATTTTCCGGCAGGGATTGAAGCATTTTATTCCCGCTGGCTGCAATACTGCACAGTACATATATATATACTGCATTACAATTCATGAATTTATGCCATCTGGTAGACACGCGAAGCATTGCAGCCTATTAAATCCTAATCATTATCATTTAACAGATCAGCCGCCCGTCAGCCAGGCATGAACCCAGGCTGGGAAGGCAAACGCAACGGGGCTTGTCAGAGGTGAGGAGCGGCGCATTCCAGGTATCTGCCAGGTACATACTGGGTATTTGCTCGAATAAAGTGTGTCGGTGCAGTAACAGCAAAATGGAGAGGAGATGCATTATCTCGTCCATTGCGCTCCGATTATCCTCCTACGTACATTGAGATGTGGTTACAAACCTCACTCTTCGTCATTCCTTTGGCATTTTAGAATGACGTGGAGAAGGTGGTAGTCGTTATCCTGGACAAGGAGCACCATCCTGTAGAGAGATTTGTCTTTGAAATTGCTCAGCCACCCCTGCTTTCCATCAGGTAACATCCGCCGCCCCTTCTGATGTTACCCGACGCTTGGGATTACTCTTATCCACGGTATGTCATTTTCTTTCCAGCTCGGATACCCTGCTGTCCCACGTGGAGCAGTTACTCCGGGCGTTCATTCTGAAGATAAGCGTCTGCGACGCGGTCCTAGATAATAACCCGCCAGGTAGGAATCATAAAGCCCCAGTTGTGGCATCACCTGCTCTATGTGTTATTTAAATGTACAATTCTGATATTCTAGCACAATAGCACAACTGGACGTTTTGTAGCATTTTTCAAACACCAGAAATCTATTATTAGTAATAACATGCTAGTAATTATTCTTGTTTCAAATGTAAAAAAAAACAGTTACCTTTCACATCTTCTCTGCGTTATACGTATTACTTTATTCTGTCTGTTCTATTGTACCTGGTTTCATGTAACCAAGCTTGTTAAATGGATTCATTGTCACTGCGGTGATAGAGGAAGTTGATTGCAGCAGGGTGACGTCCCTGCCACTGGGCATGAAAAAGTATTCTACAGTCTCATTCAAGTCTTTTTATTCCCTTTGGAAATTGTCTGCTTATGAAGTATTTTTCTGGCAAAGCCCTTTTATGAGCTAGTCTGGGCTGCGGATCCTCACTATTGCAGACTATGCCTGCATATCCGTGCCCTGAAGTGACCACTATGCCCGCTCATGGTGGGCCCATCAATGGGCAGACCAGTGTCTATGGGTAGATTCTCAGTTGATTGCCGCCTGAGCCTGTTTTTCTGCAACTATTTATTCTTAGTTTGCACCTGCTTCTGTACAACCCTGTGCAGTCTCAGTGGCTGTTTAACACTGGCAGACCATCGCTTGATTTGAGCCTTAGGCCTCGGACATGTTGCCTGCTTGCTGGCGGAAGCGTGCTGACGCGCGCTCCCGCTCAGCACTGAGTCCCTACAGCCGCAATTAGGGGCTACTGTAGGGGCTACCTGCGGAAGCGCAGGTCTTGGGGGAATTTAAAATTCCCCCGCTTGCCGGCAAGACAGGCTGGTCACGTGAGCGGTTCGCCTAATGAGGGCGAACCAGCTCCGTGACGTCACTGGCCCGCCCCCGGCTAGAGACGCGCCAGTGACGCGCCCGCCCCAGGACCGCCCCCTGATGGCTGCTGAGAGTGCTTGCGATAAGCAACCGTAAGGCCAGGGAAAGCACCCGCTTTCCCTGAGCCTCAGCACGCCAGCGGTAAGCGTGCCCGGGGCCTAACCCTGCTTCTCTACAAAAGCCTTTCTAAAACATGTAATCATTTTCAGCCTCAGCCTGCTTCTCTACAACCTTATTCATTCTTGATGGCTCTTTAATACTGGCAAATCATTAGTCAGTTTTAGCCTGGGTCGGTTTCCCTTTAGAGGCTGCGTTCACAAACGCCTGTAAAAGGTATAGGACCATATTAACTAAGCAATGTTACTCCATAAGATGCCTTCCAGTGCTGAAAGGCGCTTGATGGCCCATTGAAGTGAATGGACCTTTAGGTGTCTTCCAGTGCTGAAGGGTGTCTAATGGATAACGATATACCTTAAACAAACCTAATCAGATGTAAAGCAAACATGTGGCTGTCTGATTACTATGGAAATTAAGAAGATTTTTTTTTTCATTGGGAGCACTCGTCAGTCAGGTGTTTACGCAGCCTCCAGGCTACCCTGATCTTATTAGAGGGCCAAAAAAAGCTAACTAGGGAAGAGAGGCATAGGGGGCTTTGTCTGTGCAAACTCCTGTTCAGCACAGTCGAGATCCCATAAAAGGATGGTGCTAGACCCCTTCCATGTGTTAGCTTGCAGTGTTTACAAATAAATGTAAAATATACTTAATGGATGTTTGATTTTTATTATATATATATATAGATATATATATATCTATATATATATAATAAAAATCAAACATCCATATATATATATATATATAAACAAAAAATATATGACAGCGCCCCTATTAACCACACCTGTACCGTTGCAAAACAAATCCCACACTGCAGAACGATGCACCCAGCACAGATGTCTAACAATATCTTTGAATAGTGGTAGGAACACTTGGCAAAATTGCAATTTGAAAAAATGAAAATATATAAAAAAATGAAAATATGAAAAAAAATATATAAAAAATGTAAGATGGCAACATAAACAAAAAAAAAAAGAAAAATATACCTATAAAAAATGTGTGTAAAACTCTTTTTCAATATTGACAATAAAAAACCAATGTAGAATGTCCATACAAATCCTTAAAAAATGAGATTGCAGTCCTGGGCAGCTTTATTCTTGGGCTCACCAACCTCCCAACAATACCTATTAGAAAAAAAGAAAGAAAAAGCGCCCGATCCTTGTGTAAAATCAGATATAAAGGGTTTTAATTTGCCATGAACAGACGATTGCCAACTCACACTTTGTTAGTTAAAATCAAGCAATTTATGGGACGATCCCCTGATGAAATCCGCTGAGACGGATGAAACGCGTAGGGTCACGTGGTACAGGAACTACGGTGGCCGAACAGCCCAGGCTCCAGAGCAAAGACGTCAGTCCAGGAGTATCCTGCAATACGATCGGTGGGAGATTGAATGCAGCCAGAACTATCTACTATTCCATCTGAGGAGTTAGAGAGAGGTTATACCGGCAGCACATCCCACAGCAGAGCTGATTTACAGCGGCAGCATCCGTATGCAGACGGAGGACAGCTGTGAGATTTGGACGTCGGCGTGGTGCATGGGCTTGTCCCATAAATTGCTTGATTTTAACTAACAAAGTGTGAGTTGGCAATCGTCTGTTCATGGCAAATTAAAACCCTTTATATCTGATTTTACACAAGGATCGGGCGCTTTTTCTTTTTTTCTAATATATATATATATATATATATATATATATATATATATATATATATATATAAAATAAATAAATAAAATCAATTATAACCACCTAATATTGTCACTGCAATTACTTTATTTTTTTTCCATAGATGGGATTGAACCAGGTCAAAAACAAAATGGTTCAGATTCAGATCCATGCAGTCAAAACCAGAGCAGTGAACTGTATGTAGACTGGCCAGATAGGACATAAAATCATACCGCTGTAGTCGGCTTCTCCAATTACAATCAATGAGACCAAGTCAGCAGGATTGCTGAGGAGGAGATCCACAATAGAAAAGCATGGGATACAAGTATTTTTCTCTTCCAGGTTGTACATTTACGCTGCTGGTCCACACTAGAGAAGCAGCCACCCGAAATATGGAAAAGATTCAGGTTATAAAGGTAAGTTCAGACCCCTGAAACAGGCACAATCTGTACTCCGGCCTCGCACTCCTTATCCCTCTGCTCCTTACTCTAACACTTCTGCCCCTGCAGGACTTCCCCTGGATCCTGGCTGACGAGCAGGATGTGCACATGCAGGAACCTCGGCTGATACCTCTGAAGACAATGACATCTGACATATTAAAGGTGAGCCACATGTAGACCAATCCCGGGGATTTCTAAATGCCAATTACCCACCTGTATTTCTGCCATCAGATGTACGATTGCGTCCAACTGGAAGTAACCGCCTCCTGAAACTGCCTCACTCCTTAACAGGATGCGTATAATAATGTACACGGAAAAGAGACCTGGGTTCCTCCAGCACTCGGTGGACAAGTTTACAGAAACATGGGAGCCATGGTGCCCATTATACATAACCTAAATCAAACAGCACTACCCTAAGAGAGAGACTTAAATATCTGACAGAGGACCAAAGGAAGCCCTAAATCCTACAGCATACACAAAACCCAGATCTCCTCAAAATGTGACACTTACACAGGGGTAAACATCTAATCCCCAAATCAAAAAAAACCATGCACAATAAAATGGTGTATTTTAATTGTCAGCGCATACAAATATCACAGTGGCTAGTACAACCAACAGAGCGAGCGGCAGTCAAAAATGGAAGTTAACTCAATAGTGTAGGACAGTCATTATGACTGAGCCACCTGTGCTGAAGCAGGGATATCCTGAAAACCTGACTTGTTTGTGGCCTTTAAGGACTGGAGTTGGCCACCCCTGGTATAAGATAACAAAGCTACAAATGGTAAGCAGAAGCAAATATACGTACCCAACACTCGGGTAGATAGCCAGAGAACATATGAAGATAGTGGGTGCTCCAACAGTCCTGGAATTGTTTCATTCTTATCCATAAACGAATCCTAGAAATTTGGCTTATCTATGCGAATCCAATACTTCATAAACCTCCTGAAGGTAACAGAGAAATGATGATCATGCTTCCACTTCACTGCACAGAAAGAGACAGGCTCCAGGGCACACACACACTGATCCTGATCGCTTGCTTGATCAAACAAAAATAGAAAATCGTGGTCCCAATGTAGAAAAAAGTGAAAACATCTTTATTGCAGCATACAAAAACCCACGCGTTTCAACCTTTTATGCAGAAAACCCCTGCATAATGGCTCTCCTTAAAGATCAGGTCTTCAATAAAGAAAATTTCATAAAAGGATTTATCATTAATTATGGAAGTTTCTTTATATACAAAGCTCATTTTTTAATATTCATAAAATGTATAATGAGATGTCAGCTGGTTCCCTGTATATACATTATAGGTTAACAGGAGGAGGTGTATTACACCCAGAGTAGAATTACATTATATCATATTTGTTGGATAAGTAGTCTACAGTTGTTTTAAAATTATCGAATTGTAAAATCATTGTTTACCTCCTTTCTCACTGTGAAAAAAGAGAAACTTTCTTCATCAATCCATATAGAAAGATGTACATTTGTTGAGTTAAGGGACTTTGTTTTTTTTCATTTATTGCTTTATTGCACTTTGTGGGACCCCACCGGATTGGTATTGGGGGACCGTTTTGTACTCTCTTATGGTGTGTTTTCCCTTGTCCTGTGTGAGGTTATGCTGGGAGCAGTCAGGGTGCATTGCCTTTTCGATTCAGCGCTCAGGGATATGTATGCGCTGGTATGGCCGTGGCGTGTCCCGTACTGCCTGAGGAGAGGGGGCGTGTGTTCCTCACTTGCCTTCAGCAGATAGAAGAAGGCGGGGTGGGTGACGTCATTGGGCGCTCTGACGGGAGATCGTGGTGTCAGTGAGACGTGCGCACCCACGGGAGCGTGCACGAACCCGTAGTGACGTCACACACCCGCGTTTTGGTGCAAAATTTGATTGATGACAACAGTATTCTTAGAGTATATAAATATATTGGGGTCCCCAGTGCATTGTATCATACTCATTGATAAAGCACTGTGTTGTGTGAAACGCGTAGGAGGGTTCACCCCTCATTTTTTGTAATGTTTTGATGGACAATAAATATTTTTCATTCTTTATCCACCTGTCTCTCTAGGCAGTGCGCTGCCTTGTGCATACTTTGTTGCTGTTTAGATAGCCAGAGAGCAGTAGCTGTTGCGCAAAACAACGTCATCTATAAAGAAACGCAAAAACTGGAACAAGAAAAGTCACAATGGGGCTAAACACTAATACTGACAGGAGGGGAAATAACACTAGAGCTAGCTGGGGGCAAAAAAAAAAGATTAAAAAAAAAAAAAAAATCAAAACAAGGCATGATGGGTCATATCATACCCACAGCCAACTTCTGTCATAGATTCCATGTCATATGAACATCCGACAGGCCAAACGTACCATCGTTACAAGCTGCAAACTAAAACAAGGAAGCCGTCATGAAACTGTTAAATGTATAGAGCGATAGACAAGCGTTCCCCTAGGTGTGCCTCGGGGCCTGCAGGCCCAAATCACTGTATGTACAGTATATACACTGTAACTTGATGCTGTATTTGTACCAAATGACTTTATTCTGATGATTGATGGTGATTCTCCAATCCTTTCCCCTCACCCCCCCCTCCCCCCCCCCCTGCCCTTTTCTGCTCCCTTTCTTTCCCTACAAAAATCTGCACAGGAAGCTCAACGCCTTTTTAGCAGATTTTTTGGTAGCTAATCTTCCTGTTGAACTATAGTAGGAATCAGTGACATTTATTTGTGACGTTATATCCTAAACCCTTTCTTTTTTTTGGTCATTTAGATGCAGCTTTATGTAGAAGAGAGAGCCCAGAAGAGCACTTGATGGCACATCTTTACTGGGAGTCGTGGAAAGGTCTCATTTGAAGCTCACACCTTTGTAATGTTTGGTCTATGGAGTTACAGACTATTGGCTGGATGTGAGCCAGCCACTTTGTTATTGTCAATCCTCCTACAGATTTGTTATGTAGGCTGCAAGCGAGACAGCAGCAGAAGGCGCAATGTGTTCTAAACGGGAGAAGGCAATAATATATCCTCGTATGTAAAAACACGTGTTTTAACGGTGCAATCATCACTAGAATGATATATAGGGTTTGAAAGACCAGTTTTAAAGCTCAGCAATGCAACACCTGCATCATTCATAAAAGCAAAACTAGTATTACAGTATGTAACATATACATTACTTTTGTTAGTCTAGCTAGAGATGTATACCTAATTAACAAGTGAAAGGGCAGTGTAGATTTTAAAGTGATGAGCACGGAGGTATAAAAAAAAAAAAAAAGAGAGAGACTGAATTAAAATTATTTATGTGAGTATAACAAGATACAAAATAAGTTATGACGAGTAAAAAAAAAAAATAAAAAAAAAAAGAGAAGCCTCCACCGCCCATTCACATGTCTCAGACAGGTCTGCAACCCTGTCTTTCCCCATTATCTCTTAGCATACAATGCTTCCACTGCAGCCAGGGATTCTGTGTAATGACATGCAATTGAGCACTCAGTGACACCTTTTTTCCTTCTGTCATTTTAACATGTGATCATTTGCATATCATTACCCAGAATCCCTGGCTGCAGTGGAAGCATTGTATGCCAAGTTGCAGACCTGTCTGAGCGGTGAATGTGCTCACAGATGGTATTTTTATTTGCTGTACATTATATGGGTATATAACTTTTGGAAGATGTAAAGTGTGCGATCTGGACAAAATTGAAACGTAAAGCCAAAAAAAGATTTTGTTCCACCTAAAGTGATATACACCTTTTTAATCAATTGAAAAATTCTTGTTAGAATAAACCAACTATATTTATTGTCCGAACATAAATCCGCACTTAATAGATTTTTACATATGAATTGCTTACAGAATTAAACCCTACAAAAGGAGAGCAGACTATTGGCAAGAAATAAACACGCTTCTTTCAGGGCTCATTAATGAATGTACATATTTTTTTTTACACTGTATAATCTGATTTGTATTAAAGCATGTCAAAATCATTTTTATTCACTAACACTTATTATTACATGGGGAAGAATATGCTACTGTGTATACTGTATATACATCTTAAAGCTTGTAGTTTTATCAGCAAGGTTTCATACACTTAGGTCTTCAGCTTCTATAGTGACACTGCTGTCTGTTACTCGGACCCCGTACCAGCCAGCCCAGAACTGCGTGTCTTGTCCACCATGTTGAAAATATATATACCGCACTCCGGTTCCATAGTTTCGGAAGGTGTGTTTCATCTAAGGGAGAGAAGAAAAAGAACCGAGCAAGAATGGAAGCTTTTATTTGCCCGCTGAGATGTCTTTTGCAAGAAGGATATACAAAAATGTGTAGCCATTCATATCGGCCCCGCACTGACTGTAAATGCAGAGTGTAGATTGAATGATAAGAGCATTGGAGGCATCTGATTTATATACATGACCCTTTCCAGCAGTGGAATGTTAGGAGATGGATAATCCTGGTTCACGTGCACAATTTCACTTGTGCAAATACGATTATTATTATTATTATAATCCTCACTGTGAATAAGTGACTGAAATATACAGGGATGTAAGAGGAAAAGGACCATATAACTGCGATCAATATACTGAAAGAAAATAATAATTATTATAGAGCGTTCTGTTATCTATGCATGCTCTACGATCTCTAGTATGCAACCAGTCTCCACATATATAGAGTATTTCATGATGCATGCAATCTTGGATGTGGCTGTTCTCAAGTTTTTATACCTGTTGCCATTGGGCATCACTCCATTGCTGCATGATTACTGGTTCGGGGCAGAATTCTTGAAGAGTTTCCTTATCTTTTGAAAGAAGCTGCACCAGCACCTCATATTTACAGCCACAATCCCTTCGAGGGGCGAACCTATATAGGCGCCAAGCAGGAAATTCAGTCAGCAAGCTGTCCTCGTTCAACAAAACTTCAGTCACAAGTGTGTGATCTGCGCAAACACCTTACCTTAGTAGTACAGGCACACCCCGGTTTAAGGACACTCACTTTAAGTACACTCGCGAGTAAGGACATATCGCCCAATAGGCAAACGGCAGCTCACGCATGCGCCTGTCAGCACGTCCTGAACAGCAATACCGGCTCCCTACTTGTACCGAAGCATCGATAAGTGGGAAAAAGGTAGTGCTTCACTTCAAGTGCATTTTCACTTTACATACATGTTCTGGACCCATTGCGTACGGTAATGCGGGGTATGCCTGTATGCACATGGCATACTCACCAGTCCTTAACCACAATATCTGGCTGAACAACGTCCATCAATTCATCCGAGTACCCTTTTCTTTTTAGCTCAATAAGTTGTGATTTCTTACAAGATCTAAAAAAATAAAATAAACATTGAGCAGTTTTAAATTATGATCCAATTAAACATCAATTGAGGTCTGATGATGAAATGTGTTATAACCAGGGCTTTTTTTTATTTCCCCCAAGGTGAACACAGTTCCTGTACCTTTTATCATAGAGCACGCAATAAATGTTATAGCATTATTGTGATCATCTTTTATAAAAAAAAAAAAAAAAAAAAACTTATAAAACAATTACAGCATAATGTAATAATTACTATTTACAAATAAGATTCAAAACAATTTTGAAATGTAAATAAATCTATATATAATTGCGCATGTCCAAGGATAATTCCTCCCCTCCCCTGTCCCATCCTAATGTCAGAGTACCCGCACTTTTTTTTTTTATTTTTAAGAAAAAAACCCCACTGGTTACAACAAAGTTCTGCTTTTTGTACACAGCTTTAACATATATGTTGCCTTATTTGGTTGCTGTGTCCGTGTAAGGATCTACAATATAAGAGAGACGTGAGTGGCAGACTACTGTATATGGAATTAGTGGAGAACAATTATTTCATGTAACATTGCAAATTCACTGGTGTACACACACGATTGTATACAATTCTGCTTTCGATGTGGGCATGGGGGAAACAGAAATAGAGCAAAAGAAAAAGGCATGACCGACCGGGTAGATAAAAGAACGCCCTATAGACTGACTAGAGAAGAGCACACGGCATGACAATGGCAACTGCATACAAAGAGGGAAAAGGGTGACATGAGAAACTAATAACCCTAATAATGAATGAATATTTACATAATTATCAGTTTCACTGTGAGATCAGGGCATGCAAAAAGGACCTGAAGCAGCGCACAGCCAGACGGTGCCAGGGTCAGTGCAAATACAAAAATCTTTTTATTGATCCATGGATAAAAAGGAGGCACAGAAACCCAACGCATTTCGCACTGGCTGGTGCTTAATCATGGAGTTACTGTTGTAAGACCCCTCTGATCAGTTGTAAAAGGGTGATGTAAATAAACATTGGAAAATTAGTTCGTACCCATAAGAAGTGACAAAGTACTTTTTAACTTGCTTATCAAGAAATTCTTGTCCATGCTCTCCTGGCAGATTTTCTATCTTCCAATGATCTCCTCCATTTTGTTCTATATTCCAGAACTTCAAATCCTCTGTAAAATAGTGGGAAAATACGAGATAAAATGGAGGACATTGCCAGGTGCAAATATTTATTTTTTACGTGACTGTTTGTTTTCAAGTAGCCTGATATGTTGCAACAAAGAGTTAAAAACAGAAAATGATGTACCCAAGGCCAAACTTAAACCCTTCGGTTTATCTAAAGATGGAATAACAAATATCTGAAGTATTGAAATATCTATATGCTTCAATCCCTTCTATATTTTGCCAGGGTTTTATCCTGGTCACAGTTCTATTTTCTCTTATTTCTCATGGAGACAATAGTAGAACCGCATCCTTTCTTAAAAACACACATGGTTCCCAGCACTCAAAAGAAGTTTCAAGACAAAGTGTTTTACCCATACTGTGGATCAAATAATCAGAGTAACACAGCCAGTTTAATGAACATCAGTACATAGTAATAAAGCCAGAGGCCAATAGTACCAGTGCACTGCAACTAGAGAGGGTCGAATCCACCCAAATCCGTTTCCTGGGGTCTCTCGCATTTTCCCCCTGGGGGGAAAAAAAAAATCAAAAAAAAAACATCGATTTCGCTGTGTAAAATCTGCACATGGATGTGGTCGTTTTTAATCCACGCGGATTCGTCAAAATCCGCCTTTGGATACAAGCTGTCCACGGGGTTGAGGAATCCGCGAACTGCTGCTGATCCAAATCCACCCCCAAAATTCGCCCATCTCTAACTGCAACACAGTATATACAGATAATCAAGCAACAAATATACAAATACCATCACTGTAAAGAAGATGGTCAAATAGGTGATACTTCTTTGAAGGCAGAGTGGTGGGAAACAAGGGAGCAGGGAAAAACTAAGGAGCGGGAAGATACAAAAATAGTGAAAAGGAGAAAAAAATATAAGGGAGGGCAAGACAAAATAATGAAATAAGGGGGGGAGGGGGCGGCAACATTTTAGGACGAGAACCCCTTCATCAGGCTCATTACCACAGGACAAATGCCTGTGGTACTTTCCCTATGTACTCCCGTCAGTAATTTTGTACCGGGTCCTACAAAGGGCCGGGTACCAGAGGAAAAATAAACAAATTATCCGCCGGGTAACCAGGTCATGTAGTTTTCACTTACCTGCAGCCGACGGCGGAGGGGGAGGAGGACCATGGCGACATCCTGGTGGCGGTGGGAGCAGCGGCAGACATCCTTCATGCGGCGGCATCATTCTTCAGCCGATGAGAGCAGCAGAAGATGTCCTTCACAGCCGGTGCGAGCAGGGGAACATGTGACCAGAGCAGGAGCATTGATATTGGACAGCCGGGGAAGAGCACGACTTCTGGTGCAGCTCCTCCCCGGCTGTCCAATAGTCCTGCTCCGGTCACATGTTCCCTTGATCCCACCGGCAGTGAAGAACATCTTCTGCTGCTCCCACCAGCTGAAGAATGATGCCACCACCTGAAGGATGTCTGCTGCTGCTCCCACCGCCACCAGGATATCGCCGTTGTCCTCCTCACGCTCCGCAGCGTTCTCCTCACCCTCCGCCTGCAGGGATGTCTTCTGCTGCTCTGCTGCTCTGCTCCTGCCGTTCTCCAAGAGGAGGACCAAGGGAGCAGAGCAGTACGGAAATTACCCGGCACCGGGCTCCAGACCCCTGGTGTAAGGTCCGGGTAATTTCCAGGTACTGTAAATAGTGCCGGGTAATACCGGTTACTTGGTACATCACTACCAGTCAGTATTTATATGCTCCCAACGATGTTCAACAACAACTCTGCATGAAAGTTGGAACACAGGGTCGCCACAAAGGTCAGCTCAGTGCAGCAGCCGTCAGTCACATGGGAGCATGCGGACTGCAGCTGCACTGAGCAAACCTTTATTGCCCCCTTTATGCAATAATTTTTGTCCTCCCCTCATTATTGGTGTTTCACCTTTTCACTATTTTTGCACTCCTGCTCCCCGCCGTAGTTTTTAAGCCATTGGTCCCCATGTGTTCACAGTCTCCCTTTTTCCTTCTCCAATGTTTCCCGCCACTCTGCCTTCACATAAGGATCACCTATTCGAGTATCTTTCTTTTTTTTTTTGGCTTGATTATCTGTATATACTGTTCTGTGTTGCAGTGCACTGATACGATTAGCACTGTGGCTTTATTACTCTTTACTGATGTTCAGTAGACTGACTGTGTTACTGATTATGTGATCCACAGTACGAGTAAAACACTTTTGCTTTCTATACTAATTTTGTCTTGAAACTTCTTTGGGGTGCTGAGAACCCTTTGTGTATTTGGTTGTACTATTGTGGGACATAGTGTCCCTCCCTGTTCCCATTGCACCACGCTCTCAGAAGATCACTTCTTAGAGCGTGTTTTATAGTGAGGTCTACACATTATACTTTTTGCATATCCTTTCTTACTTCATAAAGTTATATTTAAGGGAGTGTTCATTTATACATTACCCAATCCTTATGATGAGTCTGCAGTTGTTATATAAGCCCTGTAATGTTTTTTTCCCCCAGTTATTATTGTGATAGTTAAAAACAAAACTAGTCATACTGGTCCCCTATTCCTTATGAAATATAAAAAGGAGAATTGAAGTATGTTATAGTTCTATCATTCCTGCTATTGGCTTAGCAAACACTTTACAAAGTGTTGTAAAGACACCTACGATTCGCGCGTTGATTTTGTAATAAATTCCCTTTCAGACTGCAGATAAAGTAAAATATCTTCCAGTCACGAGGGTTTCTTTTGCAGTCCTTTGAGATAAATCCTTTATGGTGACATTTTCTTTTCCAGAGAGTAGGGGAGTCAATGATGTCTCTCCATAGACTGCAGACAGGTCGACAGCGATGGGCCAGGTCCCGAGCTGGTACCAAGGACAGCACATCCAGCAGGACATTCTCAGGAAGATGGTTAATGCTTAGCATCCTACATCCAGCACAAATACTGCGAGATAATAATAATAATACATGAGTAAATAATGCATTGTCTTATTGAAACCACATCTCAATATTAACCTCACCCTGCAAAATAGGGGCATTTTACTACTAGAATTCTATGACTTGCTGTAAGTGACTGGGCTTGTTCAAACATACTGATGTGAGACTTGTAATTGCACTTTGGATCCCTGAACTGCCCCTGATTTCTATGGGGATGATGACATTACTTTGTCTTCTCATAGCTAACACAATAAATAGATGCCCCATGCACAGGCATGCTAAGTACACAGTTGCAGCATAATGCTATAAATGGCGTACATTTTTAAAATAGCCCCCTTTGTTTGCACACTTTAGGAAGAATAACACAACGTATAGAAGAACAAAAAATATATATAATACAGTGCGCTACTAAGTGATCCTCAATTGTCCATGTGAATACTTATTCACCCATTATACACCTCTGTGAAATGGTAAACTAACAACCTCTATTGTTGAGATGGCGTCTGCAGCTGTAATATGTGGAGTGGCTCAGCACCCCTAGACAACAGTGAAACAAGAGAAAAAAAAACAGCGCAAACGCAATAGTGAAGTACTTTCAAATTATATTGTAAAAGTAAAAAGTGTGATATCAGCGTACATCAAGTTATAACATATCAAGCATGTCATGCATTCAGGCGGATGTGACGTCAGACGCCATCCGAAGTGATCGTGCTGTGGGAGGATCTGACTGACAGAGACGGCTGCTACTACCCATCTCCTCGGCAGTATCAAAGTTACACTCTACCTTATGTGCCTGGAATTTTTGTACAGAATGTGAGTACATTACTGTTTGTATTTTATGTATGATAACTTTTATTGGTCTGCACTATTGGCTCTCTTTTGTCTTTCTCTGAGACACACTAGATAATACTGGATTTCACATCGGCTGATACCATCTTATACTCACTGCTGTTGAATATCTGCCAGTCTGTAAGTAGGCTCTCTATATGAGCCAAGACTTTATAAATGGTTCCGGTCGCACTGCACACACAGAAGTGCACTATAATTGCTTTTCTCTTTTGGGGTGGATTCCTGACCAATATGCTCCCTCCTAATCCTGGAAGCGGTGGGGGAAACTCTGACAGCTCCAGCCCCCGGCGCTGATAGGCTCACCAGCGCACCACGTGACGCGTCACCGCTCAGGATCGCAATCCTCTTGCATCCCCTGGCGGCTGACGCGTCACAGCGCATAGTGAGAAGGGACTGGGGCTGGCTCGAGAGGGCGTCATGGAGAGGTGACGCGCACGCCGCCGACCGCAGCGGGTCCTCAGCTCTTGGATGTATGCCATCCGGGCCAGGAGCCTTATTTACTTTCCTTTTATCAAGCCACCTATGAATGTCTTCCTCAGTTAACCAATTGTTCGTTAAATACAGAGGTTGTGGCTTCCTCCTGTGGCACTACTATTGAAATGGATTCTTCCCTGGTAAACACAGAGGCAAACATCCTCTCTCGACTGTCAAACTTCCTAAACAACACTTATGTTTCTTTGTTCTGGCCTGGAATTCCTTTTTCAAATAATTTTCTTTAATATTTGTTGCACTTATTTTGTTCAGACTCCCTCTACTATAATGTCCATCTTGTGACGCTCAATAAACTGGCATTTCCTATATGATCTATAAAAACAAAATCCCATTTTAACAGTATTAGTTACAGTTAATGACACTTCTGTTGTGATCTGATGATGAAATGTGTTATAACTATAACAGTGGTGCACACATCCAGAGGCGGAACTAGGTAAGTTCTACCAACTACCCCCCATTTATAGACCCAAGGCAAAACATGAGAGACTCACTTAATATGAGTAAGGCTGCCATGAGTAAGGATTTAGTGCATAAACCTTCAATTCCTGTTAGGAAGCCTTCACACCCTGGCATACCCCATTTTACAGCAGGCATTCCCGCATCCTTTATTCTCTGGCAGCAGTTTCAGACCGGGCACAATTTCCTAGCAGATCTGACTTCCCTACCCTAGGCGGAAGCTGCGTGTGGGCCCTGGGGGATGGAGGCAGCAGGGAGCCGGTGACAGGCCTCTGTGTGACTGCACGACGAGGTCGGGCAGGAACTGGGCGACCCGCTACCTGACTGACGCCTTCTTATTACTGTGCAACAATGCTGCCGAACCCCGACTCATGTTAGCCGAGCAAGCGACTAATTACTGCACTCCCCATCAGGCTGCACCCCGGGACAGCTGCCCATCCCAGTTCTGCCTCTGTACATCTATTGCCTCGTTTAGTTGCGGTGTCAGTACCTTATGGAAGCATCTACAACATAAGAGAGGCGCGAGTGTTACACTATAGGGGATTAGTAGAAAGCAATTATTTCATTTCAAATGATAAAGATATTTCACTGGTTTACACATTTAATTGTATACAATTTTGCTTTCACATTGTGCATGGAGAAACAGATGAGTAAATATTTGGTACTATACACATATAAATACACGTACATAATGCTGCACAGTGCCAGGTTGAAAGAACGATAGGTACTAAAACATCTGGTGAACAAATGAGGTTTGGACCAGAAGAAGATACTTTAAGGCAGTGCTTTCTAACATGTTCTACATTGTGAACCCCCTACTAGAAAATATTTGTTCGGTGAACGCCGGTTTAATAAATCTTATTGCCCACTAACCAAAATATTGCTAAAAACACATTTGGCTGATGTCGGGCAGTATACTGCCATGACCCCTCGTGGAGGAACAGCGTTCTTTGTAGGGCCCAAAACTGCACCTCAGTGTTTGCAGGCCACCTGGGTGCAGGGACTACGTGCAGGGAGTACGTGCTTAGTAAGGTCCCAAACTGTACCGCTGTGTGGGACGTATAGCTGTCAATGATCGCAGCAGCTTCCAAGGGCACGCCACCCACTATGCATTGCAGTAGCGAACTCAAGGCACGGTAGGGGTTGACTATAAAAGCACTGGCGGTAGTTGTGCCACCCACACAGCTGCAGTTTGGTACCTTACTATGCACGTAATCTCCCTACGGGCTTGGGAGCCCACTATACCACCTAGCACCCGCCATTACATATTTTCCTTGGCGAACACCTTTGGAGACCCCTCACGAACCACCTGTTGGGAATCACCGTGCAAGGGTCCAAGGTACAACTAACCCTGTGAGGGACTTTCATGTTAATCCATTGAAAGCCATCTAGACTTGCAACAAATCTACACTTCTGTGCTCTGTGCACGAGTTACAACAAATGGTCACATATTCCTCATCTCCTTTTGTTTCTAGAAGAAATATCTCCATCTGGTTTCATTCAAGTCTTAGCAAAGATACTGTCAGGCTGCACTTACTGTAACTCCTCCAGGTTGAGGTATAAAGTAGTTGAAAGCTAAATAGTTTCTGGTACAGTGTCTGATCAAAAAGCAACATTTTGATTTTTGCAGCTTTTCTTTCTTTGTAAATTAAACACAAAACCCTTCTCTTCCGACTACAAACTGCAAAGAAAATATAGTGTTATGTTTGGGGCATTAACCATCTAGATTTAACCCTTTGAACATGTCACTGATATTAGTACACTTTAGTCCTAGGAAGGACTTGCCTTTTAAATAAAGTTACAATTACCACATAACATTTTTAAAAATAATTTCATTTAATTATTTTGTAAAAAAAAAAAAATGTGTTGGCACAGAGCTGTACGCGTTTCCCCCGGAATAATCTGAACAAGCCGGGGATAATAATTACGATCATGTAAGAAGGTATCAGAAAGTACCACTATTAATCTTTTATTTAATTCACAGTTCTAGGAGAAATGTAGATTGATTGTAGGCTGTGATGATTTTTAGGGAACAGCAGACTTCCTCATATAATAACATTTTGTGCAGTTTTTCAAACCTCATTTTTGTAATTTCTTCATTCTGAAAAGGTTTTTTTTTTTTTTTTACATTTAAAGGCACGTTTCCATTGCTGGATGCACATTTGGGCAAAAAGAGCTATGCTATGTACACATCTGTCACAACTGCACAGTAATGTGTGGAAGATACACACACACACACACACACACACACACACACACACACACACACACACACACACACACACACACACACACACACACACACACACACACACACACACACACACACACACACACACACACACACACACACACACACAGCGAAAGAATAAACAACAGCTGTAAGAAGGGTGACAGCTAAAATATGGTGATGTTTCTGTTTTGATCTGTGTATGTCAAACTCTGAATTCCTAGACTGGCTGCCTCCCTCATTCAGTAGATCCCCCAGTAAGCTCATTCAGTAGATCCCCCAGTAAGCTCATTCAGTAGATCCCCCAGTAAGCTCATTCAGTAGATCCCCCAGTAAGCTCATTCAGTAGATCCCACAGTAAGCTCATTCAGTAGATCCCACAGTAAGCTCATTCAGTAGATCCCCCAGTAAGATCATTCAGTAGATCCCCCAGTAAGCTCATTCAGTAGATCCCCCCGTACGATCATTCAGTAGATCCCCCCGTAAGATAATTCAGTAGATCCCCCAGTAAGCTCATTCAGTAGATCCCCCCCGTAAGATCACTCAGCGTCTCATGTGTACACAGTTTACACTTCACCTCTCACCTGCCTCTGTGACTTCACGGCGCTCAACTCCGCAGCCAAACCCCCTTGGTCGCGGCAGTCGCCCACTTCTGCTGATCCACTGATATTATGTGTGGGCGGTTCTGCCTCATCCGCTTCCGGCGCACAGGGAGTCAAGTCCCCAGTAAGCACTGTGGCACGCGCGCCCGGCGGGGGGAGGCGCGTGCACCGCGATCTGACCCTGAAAAAGAGGTGTGTTGTGTGTTTAAACAAGCTCTATATTTGCAACTCTTTTTCTCAGAGATGTATGCAATATTTATGCTATAAAATGAGGCAGGGATGGAATCAATGAATGTTCCTTTACAGAACTGTAACTATAGACAAAAACAAGCAGTGGTTCTGTGAGATATATATATATATATATATATATATATATACACACACACACACACACACACACACACACACACACACACACACACCTACACTTACACTTACACTTACACCTACACACACACACACACACACACACACACGCTGTACCTGGCGTAACATGTGCCGATCTAGCAGATCTTAAAGGTTATTCATGAAACATTTCTCTTTGTTTTCACCCCTCCATTTAATGCCTTGCTGTCTCCTCTTCCCCACCTCCCTGCTTGCGGCTGCGCGTGCTATGGCGTGTGTGGCGTGAACAAGCTACGGCCGTCTATGGGGCAGGCCCCAGTCAGTGTGCGCGGGTGACCAAGCGCGGGTGGCGCGACCACATTTTGAAAAGTCAAAAATCTTAAACCGGTGGCGACGGAGGGAGGGGGGAGGGGTGAAAGGCAGGGAGGGATGGGGGGGGGCTTGCCCCCCCTCTCTCGTGACTCCCTACCCCCCCCCCCCACCACCCCCACCCGAGTGGCGGTGGCACGCTAGTTTGTGAGGGTGCGGGTGCACGGCGGCGGGAAGGTGAGTGCATGCGCGCTACTGCGTGAGGTGGCATTGTAGTTCCCCCCCCCCTCCCCCCTCTCCTGCGCGGAGCTGCTGTGGCAGTGGTGTAGTCCCCCCTTAAACCCCAACACCCCCCCCCCCCCCGCGGAGCTGTGTCAGCGGCGGCTGGGGCAGTGGTTTAGTCCCCCCTTCAACCCCAACACCCCCCCCGCGGAGCTGTGTCGGCAGCGGCTGTAGCGGTTGTGTAGTCCCCCCTTCACCCCCCCGCGCGGAGCTGTGTCGGCGACAGGTGGGGAGGCGGCTGTGGCGGTTGTGTAGTCCCACCTTCCCCCCCCCGTGGAGCTGAGTCGGCGGCAGGTGAGGAGGAGGCTGTGGCGGTTGTGTAGTCCCCCCTTCACCTCCCCCCCCCCGCGGAGCTGTGTCGGCGGCAGGTGGGGAGGCGGCTGTGGCGGTTGTGTAGTCCCCCCTTCACCCCCCCGCGCGGAGCTGTGTCGGCGGCAGGTGGGGAGGCGGCTGTGGCGGTTGTGTAGTCCCCCCTTTACCCCCCGCGCGGAGCTGTGGGGGGGCTGTGCGGTGGCGTGGCTGTCGGCAGTGAATGCGGCCATTGCGTAGCGGCCGGTGAGTAGCGGAGCGGGCGGGAAGGCTGATTTGGTTGTCGGGTAAGAGGGGGGCGGAATAATCTGTATAGCGTGCGTGACATTTAAATGTATCTAGTGTGTAAAGGAAAGTGTTGATTATAAATGTAGTTTGTGTTTAATGCGACTAGAGTTAGATGTACATGAAATTTTGTCAATGCGGCCATTTTGTTTAGAGTTGGAGAGGGTGATGATGATGTGGGCAAATAATAATTGTGGTGGGAAATGCGGCCATTTTATGAGCGATTTAGATTGTAGATGGACATTAAATATGTTTGATTGTTATGAAGGTGTACAATTAATACCATTAATGTTGTCTGATGATGATGGTGCGGACATTTACATTGATTAAGTGTTAAAAGTGGTAATTTTTTGACAGCGGCCGTGTGGAGGGGTGCGTGAAGGCGGCCATTGATGGGTGGTGAAGGCGTGCGGAGCGGTTGCAGGCTGGTGATGTTTGGGAAGAGACTGGTGACGGTTGTGAACTTGCAGAGCGGGCCTTAAGGTGGCGGAGCGCTCGGGAAGGCAGAGTGAGTGATTTGTATGCAGGTGCGTTCTAAGAGCAGGTGAGGACATGACAGTAGCGTGGGGTAGTGCTGATGTGTGAATTTGTGAGAGCGTGGACGGGTAGGAGGGGGGGATGAAGTGTGGACGGGTGAGAGGGGGGGTGATCAGCAGACACAGTAAGCGGAGTGTTGATGTGGTAATTTGTGAGACCGTGGACGGGTAACAGGGGTGGTGGACAGCAGAGAGTGTGTTAAACATACCAAGGTGTCAGCAGCGAGAGAGTGTACCAAGGTGTGTGTCTGAGTCCGCAGGGGTGATTTAGCAGGGAGAGAGTGTCAGTGTTATGGTGAGTCTGCAGGGGTGAGACTGTCTGTGGAGTAGGTGTGTCCGTAATGGTCAGCGTACCTCTTGGCCAATGAGACCCGTGGGGGAGGAGGGGCATGATCGGGCGGACCGAGGGACCAATGAGAATCCCCACATCTACTAACAATCAAGCAAATTTGAGATTTATATATATAGATTGGGGGCGGGAACCTAATACCTCAGACCCCAGGAGTAGCCAATACTATCAGGGCAGGAGAAAGGAGGGTGTCTCATAATGTCCCTTGTTTAAGTGTGTGTTTTGTCATACTGATAATGTGTCTGTCACCTTTTATTATTTTGTAGTATAAAACAAGTGCTGTGTTCCTTCCCCTGAGGAGGTGCACTAAAAGATGGCAAGCAATAAGCCATGTGAACCTCCCGGGATATGTGTGTCATCCAGGGAAGCTGTTATATGGAGTTTGTAATAAATATTGTTCTGTACTAAAAGTCTCTCGCGCCCTCTGTCCACCATTCAACTACCTCACAACAGTCAAACTTACAGCATTCCAGCCAGCCGGACACCAGCCCTAAGACTTAGGTATGTCACAAGAGTCCAGTGCACAAGACCTGCACTTTCATACAACTCACTCTGCAACACCCTCCTTTTTGAGCCGGGTAAGGAGAGGGGTTACATGTATTTTCTTTATTAATAAGTTCAAAATTGTTAATATTATGTATTTGTGACATCAAAGTTGGTTTCATACCTATGTCTAGAGTGGCCATTACATACATTGGCAAGAACTGCCCAATGCCAACTTGGGGTAGGTAATAAAAATGTACAATATTGTTGGGTGGTACCCCAATACTTCCTGGAATCAGGGTTTAGTGAGTTGCAAGTGAATAGGTAATTAGCCATGACTTCTTAATTTGCTTGCTCATTTGCGATACTAATTCTTAAATGTAATTAGGTGATGCATACTCATCTGCGATCCTGGCAGTTGGATCCTGAGACCCCTGGACTCTACCTTAAGAGGATGCTGTGTTTGTAATGAGCCTGGGCCTGTGTGAACCAGCAAGGGATGTGTTGATGTTCCAAGGATGTAGGAGGCTAGTTTGAACCAAACTTCAATAATCAGGATGTGGGGACACACGGCTTCAGAAGTAGGGTGGGGGTGGAGCATGCAGAGAGTGTGGTATGAGTGGCGTAGTTGTACAGTAGCTGTTTATTGATAAAAGGTGTAGGTATTGTACCCAGGGTGTGACTCTTTGTGTTGTCCATGGAAGAGCGCTCTGTTTGTTTTGCCTTGCACACAAAGGGCCAAAGTGGCTGTCATGGGGGACCAGGACTTTTAACACATTTATATTTTCCTGGGATCATTCACTAGGCAAAACAAGATGGTGGGATAAAATGAGGTTTATTCGGGTGAACCCACGTATACACAATGAAATACAAAATACAGACAGAATACACTTACTGGGGGGTCTGGGGTTGAAAATGAGCCTCAACTAGTTGCAAGGTGCCTGCTTCAGCAAAGGCTTACCCTGTCCGCTCGACATCACAGGAATAAACTTGGAACAAGTAACATTATTCCCCGGCTAGGCTTCCCTGGCACTACAATGCCAAGTGCTTTGCTATTGCGAGCAAAACACCTGGGAAAACCTGCCGGTGCATCGCTGGACCAAGTTCCAAGGTTACTTGTGTAGCCAGGCTCCCTTTTGGTGTTCGGTACTCCGTGCTTACCTCCGCCACAGCGGGGGACCTTGCTGGTGGGTGAGGGTGTTGCAGCAGGGAGTGAGCGCGTCGCCACGGCTCGGGGTGCACTCCGAGAGAGGGCGTCGCCATCTTGGTGTCATTGCGCATGCGCAGAGGTTGCGCATGCGCAGGAGGTGCTGAAAGTTGCGGTGGCCATTACCAGGGTCGTGCCTGCGCAGGATCGATCGTGGCCGCCATTAGAGAGGGTGCACGCGGCGCCAAGGTTAACGGGGGTCCGCGGGGACTACAAGCCCCATAGTGCCTGGGGGCAGGGACATCACGTGACGCCAGGGAGCCAATAGGGTTGCCAGAAGCCCCTGCTGAGAGATAAGGACACTTTGCGCGCTAGGAAAGCAAGTCAGACAGCGCCAGGACAGGCAGGGGGTAGGTTGTGGGTGTGCAGGGGTAAGTGACCCTCTGCACTAGGCCAGAATCCCCCTAGGCCCCAGTTAAGGCCCTGAGTCACTATCAGCGTGTGGTTGCTGTAGGGAAAGGCCATAACTAGGGACTTTGCCCTGTTAGTGAATAGTGACAGTTAGGGACACAGCTGCTGTGCTGAGTATCCTGCTCTTCCTAGTCTTGGACCAGACTATTGGACAGCGGTAAAGACTCTCTCTACGTGGAGGCGGCTCGTCGCGGAGGATATCGTGAGAGTCGGCGGACTCTTATATTCTTCGCTAAGCACACCCGGGTGTGGATACACCCGGCAGGTACCTTTCATTCATCCAAGTGCACCAACAGTTCCATATAGTGACAATACAAAAAAACAGCGCACAACGCTCACAGTGTACATTTGTAAAATATATTGGTGATAAACAATAAGGTGAGTATTCAGCGTACATCAATTTAAGTTAAAACAGCATGTCAGGGATTGTTATCCATGCACCAACCGCAATGGAGACGTCTCAGGTGGGGTGTCAGCAAATGCTTCCCAAGCTCTTGGACACCAGGGACGTCTCATCGGTAGGTGGGTATTTATGACAGTCCTTCTTGAGTAAATCTGTTACAGTGCAGATGTCTCAGTCGCAAGATGGCATTCCTTATTACCAGCACGGAGTTCAAGCAAGGGAGAAGTGTGGTGGCACTCGGCAAACACGTCCCGCTGCTTCTCCGTCTGTCTCCTGGTGACGTCACGGGGCATGACGAAGTGACTGACGTCACGAAATGTGTAGGGTGGTTTCTCTTTGGCTGAGACTTTGTACATCCTCCCCCGATAGCCCTCTGTCCCTTTCAGACGTTGCCTTAGCTCTCAGAGCTCCATTTTTGTCCTAGGCGCTCCCCCTGCCCTCGCGCTGTGGTGTGACGTCACCGGTCTATCGCGCGACTCTTGGGTCTGCGTGAGTTGCTCCGGTGATTCCTCTGGCAGCCTGTGGTCCCGGCTCTCCCCTGTGGTACCCCTCACACACCTGTAAGTGTGCGTGTGTGGCAGCAGTGGATGTCCCGGCGGTGTGGATCTTTGGAGGTTGTGCTACTACCATCCATTGCCTAGGCTCCGGTCTGAATTCAAGGACAGCTGTGCTACGGGCTTATATCTTTCAGCCTTGCTGTAAATAGGATTTCAATTTTACTCCTACCGGATTACATAGCTTTATTAGCGTCTCTAAGCCCAACATACATGTGCTTGTTGTTTTATTTATATATTTTTATTAACTTGCATTAAATTTGTAATTATTTCCTTGCCAATCTTTTCAGTATATTTATTTGTTTATGGTTTTGTTATCTAGTTGCACTATGATCTTTTTCTTTTGTCTTTTTTGTATTTGTCTTATTTTTTTGTTTGTCCTTCCATGAGACTTCAATGAAGATCCCCCCCAGGACTTCTTTCCACTTATATCGGACAGGTTTTATTATTTCTTTCTGGAGGCGCCGGTATTTTGCTATGGAGCCAGATACTCTTACAGCTCTCAGGCTGCACTGGTAATCAGGCAATGTCCTGCAGCATAATCTCTCTCAGGCTATATGAAATGGTCCCTGCATTAAGGCCTTCCCTATAGCAAGCACTCTCAGCACCTCTACAGTGACTCAGGGAACTAACTGGGCCCTGGGGGTTTGACCTCTGGCCTAGTCCCTGGAGCACTGCTCCATGAACCAACCTGCAACTTCAGGCTCCTGGTCTTCACTGACCGCTTCCTCTCCCAGCAGGCAATATCCTTCCTGCTCCTTCGGCAGAATCCTGCAGCCTTACTGGCTCCCTGGTATCAGGTGGTGTCACTGCCCCTGAGCATCATGGGGATTGTAGTCCCGCCTGTAGCCTTTAACATAGGGAGCATCGTGCTCTCCCTCTAATGGCCGCCGCTCCGCACCTCGCGCTATTTCAACCCCTGTAATGGCCCCTGTGAGTCTGCCCTGCGCAGGCGCAACCTCTCAGGCACTCTGCCGCTCCTCGCTGCTTCCGTGCAAGCGCGACTCAGCGTTCTTGCGCCCGCCCAATCATGGCGGCGCCCTGCTGCGGGAGATACCGGCAACTCCATCGCCCTGCCTGCACTGAAGGTAGGGAGGGGGAAAACCGGAGCACGGGGAGCCCTGTGGGGGTACCTGACTACATAGGCTAAGAAATAACGGGGAAAGACAGGATTGCAGAAATGTCTGAGACATGCGAGTGTGCCCGGGAGACATGCGAGTGTGCCCGGGAGACATGCGAGTGTGCCCCGGAGACATGCGAGTGTGCCCCGGAGACTATGGTGGAAGGTTTTGGTCCCTTTTTAACTCACCATAACTATTTTGTGTGCACTTACAATAAATTATTTCTACTCTGGAAAAACATCTCCGTGTCAGACTCAGGCTCCTACTGCCGTAAAATTTTGATCCCCCTCATCACTGCGATAAAATGGGAGTCATCGCGGTGTTATTTAAGCGTTAAACCATTAATAAATATGGTGGTAAAATAAGTGTGTTTTTTTTTTTTTTTTTTTTTTTTTTACCATTAACACATAGTGATATCGATATCGAAGTTTAGTAAATGAAGTCCACGTTGTGTACAATTACATCATTGGAGCCACTGGTTGAAATACCTTAAACAAATACCGGCCCTGTCTTTGATTGCAATAAATTCACCGCCTGTTCAGTAATGGAGCAAATTGACCACATTTGCAAAAGGCCAATGCAATAGTTATGTCCCGAACACCTATCTTAAAACAAACATGTTTGTTTTAATTTTAGTCAAATGCTAATGTTACAGCGTGTTTGTTACTTTATCAACCGGCTACTCTATTTTTATATATCTGCAAAAGTGTTTCTTTTCCTTTTTTGTGCAGGAAGTGGACTTGTGAATGTACGTTTGTTTCAGACCTACATGAAACCACCAGACTTGCCACAATATGAAGCAGGAACTGGCACATTGCAGAGAAGCGATATTATCATCCTTAGTTGAAAACATTTATGACTGTCAAACAATTTTGTGAAAGATAATTTCCCTCCTAATGTAACCAATAAATATCTTAAATGTATGTTTCTTAAGCACATGTGCTGAACATATTGCACAGATGTTAGGATTTGTATGAGTTGATTTGAATTGAACATTGTCACGTACGGCACCCAGCTAGCCTGCGACCTGCATAAGGGACAAGGGTTAATACTCACACCCGCAAGCTCCTTCCACTTTTTACCTCTGTAAAGGTCCGTCAAATGGACAATATCTCCTCTACAGGATCCCGGATTAATACACAGCTCACAAGCTGCCTCACTCTTCACCCCCGCAAAGGTCCCTCAAATTAGGTATATCTTTCCTCAATACGTCCCAATATACCCCCGCCACGAACAGCACACAAGTGAGCACGTGACTTAGACATGCAACCAGGGTTAATACACACGGCTACTCTAGCAACCCCCTTTTCTCCTCCGCAAGGAACCAGTGAGTTAATATTAACCACTACTCAATTGCAAATCATATCTATCCACTGCCACCACCTGGGGGTATGCAAATAATATAAGATGTAAAATTAATATTTGCCCGGGCCCTAGGCCCCTGTTTAGTATAGAAAAAGCTATGCACTTTAACACCAAAATCAGTGGTAGCCAATTGTGTCTGAACACTTTAATACTCTTGACAGAGCGTGCAATAGTTCATTCAGAGCCCAAAGCATTCATTATTAAATGTTTTAATATATATAAAAATACAGTGGTTAGGTTACAGAAAAAAGGGTTCCGAAAAACATACAGATACAATAAAATGCAGAACAGCTTCTTAAAATAAAAGGGTAAAACAGACAGAAAATCCCATACATTACCAATCCTACACCTTACCAAATGCTATGAATTTTCCCCAAAGAGGCCGCTGGATCATGAATATGAGAAATCAAGAATTTAGTCCTAAATTTGCCTCTGTTACAATTCTTTCCCATTGAACACAACCTAAAACCAGCCCCTGTCATAAATCGGCTGTGAGATACTGTAGACCGTTTTACGACAGTAAAACACCTCCCACCAAAATTCGTTTAAACTCATTTTCAATATCTAAATTCACTGCTAACGTTACTGCTGTAATACTTGCACACACGTGAGGCCCATCAATACATTCAGGCACCCACTGCGGACGTGACGTGTATAAATATGACCGTCTTAATCAATAAACAATATCTGTTACTTATAATCTTTTAAACATACAGGGGCTTATGCAGAGAGGTACGTACCAGAAAGGCTTAAATTCGCCACAGGATTGGCATTTAATTTAGTCCTATGCAGGGTACTCCGGTAGACCGGTGTGCAGTAAATTGTGAAGTTGGCGAGTTTCACTTGGCGTGAAACTCGCCATTCAGAGGCGCGCGGTATTTGGTCACAATAAAGCCAACTTTTGTTGGCGGGCAAAATTTCTCTCAAACACGCCATATAGTAGCTCCGATTGGCGCATCGGAGCTACTGGAATCGTGCGTGTTTTTACAATGGCGAAATCACGCTTCTCGCCACCCCTCTGGCTATAAATTTTGGAAATTAAATAAGTCTGGCGGATTTGACTTTTCCCACCAAGTTCTCGCCACAAACTCTTTGAATGCGGACATTTTTGTCACAAACCTGGTGAAAATGTCCTTACCGTACCTCTCTGCATAAGCCCCACAGTGCGTGGTGTCAGAACGTGTCCTTCAGTGACACGTTTACTGATCTGTTACTCTTATTATGCAGTGGAGCTGACATCACAGGATATCCTCATTTTTAATATAGTCACTATCATGTTGAATACTTTCTTAGCCACGCCCCTTGAACCTTGCAGAACCATCTAGAGACTGCCTTTGAAGCCTGCTCTAAGGAGACCATGTTGTTACAGGGGCCATACTTTACACCCAAGTCTCCAGACACTGCTCTTATCTCGACTCTATCAGCCATATACAGTACAACCCATCCGGCCTTTTAAAGTGAGCCATACAGGATAACCCATCCGTAAAGTTCTGTTTGAAGCACAGCACCAACCCATGACAAGCCTAGGCTTGTCATAAACCCTATATATATTGTATTTTTAAACTCGGACAGTAGCTCATTAACCCCATAAGCACCAAAGGGATTAAAATACATAATACCTCATGACAAACATGATTAACAAATCTCTATGTCCACAACATGCTTTACTTACAGGATAGCAATTCTAGTTAATGCCAGCTTTGGTTGATGATATACCAGCAATACAAGGGAATATATCAACTTCTAAGCTTATTATGGGGAATCTGGGTTTTTCATCCAATTAGGTCTTCAGGTTCGATAGTCACACAGCTGTTTGTCACTCTGACCCCGTACCAGCCAGCCCAAAGCTGTGTGTCTGATCCACCATGCTGAAAATATATATATCGAACTCCAGGCCCATAGTTCCTGAATGTATGTTCCATCTAAGGGAAAACAGCACAGTAAAGATATTATCTGTAAAGGCAGACTACACCATTTCATGGGCAAGGGGGAATTTCCTGTCTTATTCCAGCAGTGTTGTACATCAAACAATTCAAATAGTTTAAGGGACTAGGATTTGTCTGTGTGTCTATATATATATATGACACACACGTACCATTATTACACCCCCATTAACGCAGAATAACCTTAAAGTGATAACACACATGTTACCTTTCGCTGTAAAACATGCATTAATAGGGAGTAATAAGGTTGGCTAAATGTGTGTGCGCGTGTGCTGTAGAAGTTACTGGGGCCACCCCCTTAAGGACCTTGCGGATTGTGAGAGACTTATCAGTGACTTTTTGCCATCTTCATTACCTGATTCCTTATACTAACTGTCCCTGGCTACCTGTCTGACTGCCTCACTAGCGTGGATTTACCATTACAGATTGCCTCAATTGATTGAGTTTTTTACCCACCATGTGAGTATACAGTAGCTCCCGCTGAATACTCCATGTTTGAATAAAGTATCCTTGTTTTACAGTATTATGCTATGGAGCTGGCGCTTCTTTTGTTTTTTTTTGTAGGTGTTTGTGATCAGGCAGGATCACGCAAGAAGCTTTGCATCCTCCATACAGACTGTTTCCCGAACTGGACATTTCATCTCTTAATCTTGTGTTTTTGGTTTGAATATAATTATATTTATTTTTATTTTATACGTTATTAATTGGTGCTGCACTTTATTATTTTAGTTTAGCACACATTTCTCCCCATGTGTTACACAACACTTCACCTATCACCTCTCACTCATTCACACTTCTAGCGCTACTCTTTGTTTGTGTTAGTTAATTTATATATATATATATATATATATATATATATATATATATATATTAAATCTGCCTGTCTCAGCCATTTCCTGTAACCCCGACCTTACTCTTCTGCCGCCTGTCTCAACCATTGCCTGTGACCCCGACTATACTATTCTCGATTCAGGACTCTATCTCCCGGTTAAAGCTGCAGTTCAGGCAATATCCTGCATGTGTGTGTTTTTTTAATAAATCAGTTCTGTAGTAAGAAAAAATACTTTTCGCATTTTCTGTTTTAAAAAAAACAACTTTGAAAAACCAATTTTCTTGTATTCTATTTTAAGAAGCATGCTTGTTCTTATAGCAGCGATTTACATTCCCCATATTTAAAGATGTCGCCAAACTTTGCCGATCAATAGACAGAGAACGAATTGACCGGCAGCTATGCAGTTCTTTAGGTAATTAGAGATTGTCCACATGAAACTATTGAAATAAAAAAATAAATAAAAAAAGACTGAACTGCAGCTTTAAGGTCGGTGATCTACATCCTACCTCAGCCTTGCGGGTCGCTTCCTGTTTAGGGACGAGCATCGTTACAGCCATGCTAGTGCCTGGTTTTGTTCTCTCTCTCTATACACGCACATTTTTAATGAACGTTTTAAAAATGTTGTTGTAGGACTGACATCATAGCAAACAACAGGAACATCATCCATAACATTATTCTAAATATAGCAGAACACAGATATACAGAACGAATCCTGCTACATGTTCATAAATCTCAGTTATCACTGTTACGTAATAATGGGTTATACCATAGGATTCATTCACTCTTTCTGCACATGAAGATATTGTGTACCTGTCTCCACATGGCATCATTGTATTTCTCTATGGTGATTGCGCTGGGAGAGAATTCATGTAGGACAGTCTTATCTGCAGCGAGAAGCTGCACTAACACATTGTACTGACAACGACAGTCGTGTCTAGCTGCAAACCTAAAACATGACACACAAATAAACGCACTGTAGTATGTATTAATGCAATTGAGTTTCTGACATCTGATGCTAATTATTAGTGACATGGCTTCTCACTACCCTGGATTTGGTGGAATTTGTGACACAAGGAAAAAAAGGTGACACACTGATGTAGAATTATGGTAAATCTCACTATAGACAGCCCAAATCCCAAACTGCTACATGTGGGGCAATATTGGGGCATACTTTGATTCAAGTAGACCGCACTGTTTCAATCTCATTAGTAGAGACACAACGTTTTCTATGTTAAATAGCATAATATCAGGCAATTGTTGAGCGGTTGACTTGAATCCAAGTGCTTAAGCTCGGGAAAGTTCCTGGATTTTTAAAGATAAAAACGTAAAAAAAAAAGTAAAGAAATACTATTTTGAAAGCGGTTTAATGTGATTTCATTTGTAGTCATTATTTGTGCATTCATTTTCTAACTTTTTTTGCATTTTTCCCTGGTGAAAAATAATTGGCGACAGCAGGTATTTTCACATGAATGTTTTTCCAAAAGAGAAAATGTTGGTGGATAGTGAATTATGTGATCAAAATAATAATGGGAAAAAAAAATGGGAAAATAGGCGTTTTAAACAACGTTTGTGTGAATCAGATACATGGGCCTCCAGAGGAATTCTATTGTAACATTCCCAGCATTACAGTAAGTACTGCAGTTCAGCTCCTCGCCTTCGCTGAATAAGCACTATGTACGTACCAGTCCTTGATCACAATTTCAGGCTGTGACACATCCAGCAGATCCTGCCAATATCCTTCTTCTTTTAAGTCAATAACTTGTGATTTTTCGCATGAGCTAAAAACATGAAAAATTTTAACATTTGCTAAAGCTGATGTGTTTACCCCCCCCGAAAGAAAAGAAAAAAAGAGAACTGCAAAATGTATTCATTGGTGACGTGTACAGAGAAAAACTACCAGGGAACTTTTCAAGGAGGCCTTACCAGTAAGACGTGACAAAGTATTTTTTAACTTGTGCATCAGGGAACGGTTTGCCGTGATCTCCCGGCAGATCTTCTACTTTCCATTGATCCCCTTCGTTCACATCTAAACGCCAGAACCTAAATCCCTCTGTGAATAAAGATAGAGTTGAATGACATTGTAGTTTGTGGCTAGTAAATGTCGCTTGTCAAACGTACCTTTAATTTTACACGAGGGCAATAGTTACTTTACAAAGAACGAAAATAATTAACAATTGACATAAGATCCACAAAAGTCTTATGACAAAAGTGATTATTTAAGCAGGAAAAAAAACTCCCCAAAGCTTTTAGACATCAAAAGTAAAAAAAAAAATAAAAAAAATAGTTTAAAAATACTTGACGAATTAAAAATATATATATATCATATATATCAAATATATATATATCAATCACCAACATTTAAGCTCTTAATCAGTCCAATGCCGTCAGCAGCAGCGGATTTCCCATTAGGCCTGGGCTTAGGACGAAAATATGACAGTGGCAAAAATGTCCGCCCCCATACACTTTTGCAGCGCTCTCAATCCTATTTGGCCTCATGGGAAGTCACTTGGCTGTCGCGGCCGTGTCCTTACCTGCCGCCCCCCTCCTCCTGCCATGGTAAATAGATGCCGTGCGACGTCACATTGGTGACTGCGGTTCAGAAGGAGGAGGGGGGCGGCAGGTAAGGAGACGGCCGCGACGGCTAAGTTCATAGGGGCCATTCATTTACTTTCGTCCCAGGTGGGACAACCCATTGAAAGAGAAACCTTGGAATCTAAATCCTGGCAGAGTGTCTCTAGTAAGGGACAATCCATAACGGACACTTACCTTCAGCACATGGATTCTTAAGCAAATTCCTTTTTAACTGGCAGATAAAGTAAAACATCTTCCAGTCACGAGGAGTTCTTTTGCAGTCCTTCGCGATATATCTCTTACTCTGACATTTGGTTTTCCAGAGAGTGGGGGAGTCAATAATATCTCTCCACAGCCTACAGACAGGTAGGCAGCGATAGATCAGGTCACGGGCAGGTACCAAGGACAGCACCTCCAGCAGGACATTCTCAGGAAGATGGTCAATGCTTAACATGTTGCATCTAGTTCAGATACTGTGAGGCAAGAGAACATACGGAGCCAACATATCAATACCAACTTAGAATCGCTTGACGGTGCAGTTATTTTTTGCTGTCTTTACTGATTCTTACCTTTCTTTATGTTGTAGCACCATGGAGATTTTTTTTGGGTGGGAAAAAAATGAGTGTTACCCAGGGGCGAAGTGATGGTGGTGCCGTCGGTGCCACTACACTGAGCCGTCTATAAGAGCACTGAGGTTAGAACTGAGGGACACAACCTTCCCAATACGCGTCTCACTGTAAATAAGTACAACTTGACAACACAGATTAAAGATACACAATACACTATTTTACAATGCTAACATCGGAAGAAGACATGTTACTGTCAGTACTTTCAGTCTAATAGACTTCAGTAGTGGTGTCTGTCCCCCCTCCCCTCCACCAATAAAATGCAATTTTTGCTCCAGAACCCCCAAATCTCCCAGCTTTGTGTCCTTGGACCCTGACATACACTACATATGGGTAATATGGCAGATACTGATTCCAGTAGAAATAGAGTTTGATTTGAAGTCATTACAAAGCTGAACGTGCTATTTTTAGTCCGGGAACCCAGCCCTCCCAACCTCCCTCCCCTCAGCCCCCTTCCCCCCAAACCCCCACAGGTTTCCGAGATACCAGTTTAGTCACCAGTGTTTCTTAAGGGGATTAAAATGGCCATCCAACAGGAAGCTTTATACAATGACATTGCAGTTTCCTAGTGTCCCACAGGGTCCGCAGGATTTGACATTCGTTATATTTCCCGCAGAGGGAGAAGAGACGCCGGTACGTATGACAGGAACGCGAGGTAACCAGAGCTAAAAAAATAACCCGTTTCAGCTTTCAATAGTATACAACTGGTGGGAGAGAGGGGGAAGAGAGAAGCGGCAGGAGAGGGGGGTAGAGAGAAGCGGCAGGAGAGAGGGGGGTAGAGAAAAGAGGACAGAAAGTTTGACAATAAAATATGAAATGAGGAGAAAATGTAGTTTAAAATGTTTTGTGCAGTATTTGTCAGTGATTGAAAATGGTAATACATTTTTTTTATTATTAATATTGTATTGATTTAGCTTTACCAGTTCCAGTCACATTGAACGCACTGCAGCTGTTTTACTGCAAGCGTCTGGTTTTGATTAAAAAAAAAAAAAAGAACAGGTACTGGGCAGACCCACCTGGTGACGTCACTAGATAGCAAGCTGGCTGGGTGCAGAGGTTGGAATCAGGCCCGGGAGCTGTTTCCCCCCTGCGCTCCTGTTACAGTGGGACTGTCACCTGTGCAAACAGAAAGTGAAAGAGAGCAGGGGCGGCGGATGGGCGGCACCGGTCTCTAACTGACAGCTATAGCTACCTACCAAGAAGACAGACCGTGCATTGCATAGCCAACCAGGTCAGACTGAAGAGTTAGAAAAACAAAGGTCTGCTAACTCTATACCATTGTTTTTCAACAGAGGATGCACGGGCATCCCCTAAAGGGGTCCCTGCAGTTTTCAAGTCGCTTGAAAATTGTACCAAATACAGAAGAATTTACAATGCATCTGATCGCAGACTCAACTTAGTGAAAAAAATAGGTGCAAAACCAGCGCTTGTGCAAACAAATAATGTAAAAACAAGCTTAGATTGATAGATTGATGACGAAGAAACACATCATTTGAGGTTTCGAATCGCGTTGGAAGGTTTTCTGGCACCGCAGGTACACCGTAGCAGTGGACATTTAGTGGTGACGTCAGCGGAGGAGTTGATCGTGCGTTCTCCGGCAGCAATTCTCCACGGAGCACAGAAGTTGATCCTCCCTCAGCAGCAGACGTATTGCACCCCATGGCGATCGGTTGATCCGGCGGAAAAGACCTTTAAACCATTGCTTATGTCCTAGTCACTTTTGGTGAGTAGGATTCCAATTTTTATCAAGGCGGAGCAAACTCAAAGATCAATTGGTCCAGTGCAGAGGCACTTACATATTTTAATGTAATGCATTGTAATTTTATTGTTTATTTTTAACATTGTGTAATAAATTGCTCTTTTCATTTATAATTCTATTTTCCCTGGGTAATGCACCATTGCAGGCCATCTGCATGTTTTGTCTTTTTCTTTTCTCCTGAGGTAATCGGTAAAAAGAAGAATCTTGTTTCACATCCACTCCACATCCTTGCCTCAGTGCCAGAGGAGGTTGCTTTCTTCCATGATCGAAGACTCAGTAAAAGAGAAGGTTGGGGTTCCTTACAATGCATCTGATCTCAGACGCGCTATTAGAGAGGGTTGGGGATCCTTACAATGCATCTGATCTCAGACGCGCTATTAGAGAGGGTTGGGGTTCCTTACAATGGATCTGATTTCAGACACGCTATTAGAGAGGGTTGGGGTTCCTTACAATGGATCTGATCTCAGATGCGCTATTAGAGAAGGTTGGGGTTCCTTACAATGGATCTGATCTCAGACGCACTATTAGAGAGGGTTGGGGTTCCTTACAATGTATCTGATCTCAGACGCGCTATTAGAGAAGGTTGGGGTTCCTTACAATGCATCTGATCTCAGATGCGCTATTAGAGAAGGTTGGGGTTCCTTACAATGCATCTGATCTCAGACGCGCTATTAGAGAGGGTTGGGGTTCTACAGAATTTAACAATATAGTTATAGGGTTCCGTAACCAAAAAAAGGTTAAACAAAAACACGGCTCTATAGTCATGTTCACTTATTTTCTGAGCTTTACTGATTTGGAGTCAGCCCCACTGATTGTCCGCATCAGCATTCTCAGACATTAATGAGTCTGAGTGATAAAAGTCATATTTTTTCCATAAACCTTTTCACTGCCAGAGGGGGCCAGCAATGGGTTGCAGACCCCTCTGGCAGCAAAAGGATCAAGATGCTATTTCGTTGATATATACTGTAGCATCCTAGTACCTCACTAACACGAGGTTGATATCTCTGTGCTCTTCTTTGATCCAGACTTAGGGGTTCATGCCGTAAGCAGCGGAAAGGCATTTCTCGGCACTTTCCCGCCTAAAAAGCCTATCCGTATTCAGTAACGGGCGAGAAAGTGCCGAGATGCAACTAAACCGCCAGTTTTGCTGGCGGTTTGTTTTTTTCTGCCGGTGGCGGGGCGAGAAGGCACTTTCCGCCTAAAAATTCAACTTTTCCGCCACGCTGTATTCTAGTAGAGGCGAGTAGCTAAGCGGAGCTATTCGCCTCTCTAGAATGGGGTTTTGCTGGCGGATCAGCCACGCAAGAAAAAGATGGCAAGTTGCTGCTCAGAGGCCGCGGATGAGCGGCGGATCGGCACTTAGAAAAAATTCAGGCCTTTTTCTTGGCTGGGATTGATGCCGGGGGTCTCCTGAGCTGATACCATTAATACCAGCACCGGACCCCCCCGGCATGCATCCGAGGCAGGAAAAATGCATTTAAAGCCCACTTTATTACCTTAGCGGTTAACCGCTAAGGCAATGAAGGGGTTAAAGAGCCGTGCCAGGTTTATTGTGGGTAGCGGGGGTGGGTGAAGGGGGTATTTGGCCCTTGTTGTTTGTTTAGGGCTTGCGGGGGGTTGCGGGTGCACTTAACCCCTTCACGACCATAGCAGTTAATACCGCTACGGTCATGAAGGGGTTGAGGCCTCCCGCTACCCACCCGCAAGCCCTAAACAAACCACCGTTGGGGCTAATACCCCCTTCACCCACCCCCGCTACCCACAATAAAAAAAAAAACACACACCAGCCCCACACTAACTAAATAAATATATATATAATATATATATATTATCCCAACAACACCTATACCCCCCTAACATACAATACAGTAATGGGCACAATGACTATTATCCACAAACGAATAATAGTGCAGTTGTCCATTTAAAACACATACAGAACAATAAAGACATTAAATACATATTGCACTCACCCATGTGCGGCTGCCACGATGAAGGCCATCCTCATCTTCATCCTGCCCATGCCCCATCCGCTTCTGCAAAACAGACACAAGAATTAAAACATCCAATGTAATGTCCAATAACCCCTTCATCACCATAGCGGTTATTAACCGCTACAGTCATTAATGGGTTAACCCACCATCACCCACATACCCTCCCCCACTAACCCCCCCAGCCCCTGAGGCCTAACCTCCCTCACCCGCTACCCACAAGGGAGTCCTACCACATACCCTTGGGGCCAATACCCCCTCCCCCCAACACATACAGTACAATAATGTGCCAAATAACTATTATCCACAGAGGGATAATACATTATTTGGCCATTATTAAAAACATTAAATACCCTTGTAAAATAAAGAAAATTCTACTAACCTCATCAATAAGAAGGCTCTGTCGCCAGCATCATCCTTGGGGTCCGTTGCCAAAATAATAAATAGCCAATACATATCAATGCCATTCACATACCAATGAACCCCTTAATCACCTTATCGGGTACTAACCTCAAAGGTAATTAAGGGGTGAAGCCATCCTGCAATGGCAACACCACTTATGCATAATATCCTCAATGAATTAAAAACCAATTTCCTAAACAAATCTCATGTAATCATTCAATCTAAAGCCTCAATTGACACTTAAAACATTGCATTTACAGTGTATACATGTAGCATAACATGTAAGCTACATGTACACGCTGCAAATCAATGTTAACAATACAATAATCCAACTAAAATAGCCTGACATCACAAGAAGTATAATATGTAAGCAAATAAAGTCACCATCAATGAATTAACACACATGAATTACATCCCTAAACAATTAAAATACCATCCATACCAATTACACAATTAACTATAGCTATCGTTACAGATAACAAGTTCAAAACCTACAAAAAAGGACACCAAAAATTAAAATATACTAAAGCAAGCCTCTCCATAACCTAGAGTACAGCATAGAAGCCCAAAAATTACATCTCTCTAATAATAAAATACATTTAACACAATTCTATGCATAGCAGCATAGCCACAATCATTACAATACAGTAAGTCAAGCTTTAACAACACTATCATTTCTTACCCTGTATGTATATATCTCTCTAGACATATATACATACATACATACATACAGTGGCAAGAAATGATATGCATAAAAAAAAATTAACACATGAAAATGCAAAAAAAAAAACAGTTACATTAATTACATTTCTTTTTTTAACTTACCATTACTTGACCCACTCACCGACTCCCGTTGATCAGCTTACTCACGAACCAATCCACGATCAGGAACCCATAAAATAATAAACCAGAAAATAATAAACATAAAAATAATAAAACACGACAATCCAGTGGTCTTCTAGTTGTAATCCATCTTCATCTGTATTCTTCTACCTTCTTCCGGGGTCTTCTCCCCGTCTGCGGCCACGCCCTGGTCTTCTTTCTTCTCCGGAGGTCCTTCCTCCTCGGCGTCTGGCTTCAAAATGAGACGACATAGGCTTTTAAAGGCCTATGACGTCACATTTTCGTCATATGGTTCCCACGGCCCTGATTGGGCCGTGAAAACCATGTGTTTTGGCCGATGTAAAAAAATATGATGACGTCACTTAAAGGCAAAGAAAGCACAGCCAATCAGAATGGCTTTGCTTCAATTGCCTTTAAGATGACGTCATGAAAAGAAACATGGGCACCCTCACATGGTACTGTAGCCAATCAGAGCATGGGGAACTCCATCCCTACTCTGATTGGTTCAAGTACCATGTGACAGGCTTTCAATGACGTCATATCCGTTCTTCCCCAAGCCTCTGTTTTGCAGAAGCGGATGGGGCATGGGCAGGATGAAGATGAGGATGGCCTTCATCGTGGCAGCTGCACATTGGTGAGTTCTATATGTATTTAATGTCTTTATTGTTCTGTATGTGTTTTAAATGGACAACTGCACTATTATTCATTTGTGGATAATAGTCATTGTGCCCATTACTGTATTGTATGTTGTGTATTGCTGCTATGTTTATTGGGGGCATTTGTCCCCAATAAACATGCTATTATGCGTTAACCCCTTCATTGCCTTAGCGGCTATCCACTATGGTAATGAAGCAGCATTAATGTATTTGAATAATATTGTGCAGGAGCAGGGGGCCCCCTGAGCTGAACCGCATTGATTTGTGGCTCAGGGACCCCCTGCTTCCCGAGTTACAGGCCCCGGTTTTGGGCATCGGTAACAGTGTGGTCGCTATGTTTATTGCGGGCACGTAGCGTATGGGACGCTATAAACATGGCGGCGACACTGCCCACACGATCACACATACCGGGGCCTGTAACTCGGGAAGCAGGGGGTCCCTGGTCCACAAAGTGATGCGGTTCAGCTCGGGGGACCCCCTGCTCACTGTACAGTATTATTAAATAAATATTTATGCTGCTTCGCTACCATAGCAGATACCCTGTAAGGTAAGGAACGAGTCTTTATTGATGTGTGTGTTTTACTCATAGTGTAGATGTGCAGAGGGTCTCCGGAGCTGAAGCCCTTTGGTTTTAGGTTCCGTGGACCCCCTGCTCCCCGAGATACAGGCCCCTTTAGGGGGTGCCGGTATCCCTCTGCTTTGTTTACATGCCGCGACCACGTGATCGGGAGCTTTAAATGCAGAGGGATACCGGCACCTCATAAAGGGGGCTGTATCTCGGGAAGCAGGGGGTCCCCCGACCTGAAACCAATGCGGTTCAGCTCCGGAGACCCCCTGCACATGTACACTATGAATAAAAATGGTTTTAAAAATAATTTTTAATATGCTGATGTTTGCGCCGAGAGAGCAGCGGATCTCTCTCTGCTGCAAACACAACTCGGCAGGGGACGGCTTCTCGGCAGCTTCTCGCCAAGAAGCCATCCCGCCACCGGTTACCCGCCATTTCATCAAATGGTGGTGGCGCATTCATTCACCAGGGATTCGCCCCTTACAGCATACAGCCAGTTTAACACGCCAAAAACATGGCGAATTGCTAAACTGGCGAATGCTTTTTTCCGCTGCTTACTGCATGAACCCCTTAATGTGAAATCTGTTCCAATAGCATGCAAGTTACAACCAGGGAGCAGTTAGCAAAGTATAGTAAACTAACACAACTAAAGTACTGAACTGTGATTGCAGAGGCTGAGGAAAGCTGAATAACATTATTAGCATCTACTGCAAATAACAGGTAATATATTTCACAAAGTGCTAAATATTAGAAATGATTTGATCTGCCAGAAACTTAGTTCCTCTGGGTTATGTCAACTCACGTACTGTACTTTGTGTAAGGGATAATGTTGGGGAATTTTGAGTTGATTAGATCTCTCTTATCTCAGTGTCTTCATAATGTTCGTTCTCGCTCTACATGCAACTTATTTCCCTGTACTGTACTGTATTTGCTGTGGCCCAAATCCTAAGTGCGGTCCTTACAGCAGACCTAAACTCTTACAGTATGTGCAACATCAGGGTTGCGCAAACTAGGGGGCGGGGGAGCGAGAGCATTTTTTTGGAGGGTGCGGCGGTTTCAGAGGTCCCACGCTCTTTCCTAAAGCATTTACATTAAATGCCGGGGAGCGCGCGGCCTCTGTAACTCACTTATCTTTTCTCCAACGGCGTCAGGTGATGCATCGCCATGGCAACGCAGCGTCAAAGGACACTGGATACCAGGTATGGGGGGCAAGAGTACGGGGTCTGAGCAGGCAGGGGGGCGCAGGGCCAAATGTTTGTGCACCCCTGTGCTCCATGTTATGTAACCAGTAAAAATCCGGTGGCCAGCTAAACATGTTACAGAATATCCTAGTGTAAGGGAGCACAATCTTTTTTCACTGCGTCCCCTGCCGGCTGTTCCCATCTCTCCGCGTCCCCATCCCCCCATTACCTCGGCTCTGGCGTCAGTGTCATGATGTCACGTTGCCATGGCAGCATGATGTCACGTGACCTCGCAGCGTCATTTGATGCCGTGTTGCCATGGCGACATGTCTCCGGAAGCCGTCGGGAGCCCAAGGTAAGGGCAGTTTACAGAGGCCTTCGGCGCTTCCGCTGCACTTAATTTAAGTGCCTTCGGGAAGCGCGCGGGGCCTCTGTAAACCCTGCGCCCTCCGCAGACAATCTAACGCCCCCCAGTTTGCGCATCCCTGTCCTAGTGCATTGTTTACCCACCTTATTCAACGTGAAGGCAATTAAGTATACTTTATTTATTAAATGTTTTACCAGGAAGTAATACATTGAGAGTTACCTCTCGTTTTTACGTATGTCCTGGGCATAGAGTTAAGATGACAAATAGTACATGTTACAAATACAGTTACATAAGTGAACAGGGTATACATTATATACAAGACATTGCATGCACAGAAAGAAATAATATATATTATAGGCGTACAGTATGTAACAGTTACAGACCAGATTAAAATGTGAGACAGGTTTAGTTTTGGAAGAACTTAAACTGGTGGTGGCTGTGAGAGTCTACAATGGGTTGTTTCAGTTTTGGGGTGCACGGTAAAAGAAGGAGGAATGGCCGGATACTTTGCTGAACCTTGGGACCATGAACAGTCTTTTGGAGTCAGATCTCAGGTGATAAGTGCTGCATGTGGTAGGGGTGAGGAGCTTGTTCAGATAGATGGGTAGCTTACCCAGAAAGTATTTGAAGGCACGACAGAAAAGTTGAACTTTGCGCATAGACTCAAGTGATGACCAATCTAGTTCTTTGAGCATTTCGCAGTGATATGTGTTATAGTTGCATTGGAGAACAAAACGACATATTGAATTGTAGAGGGTGTCAAGTTTGCTAAGATGGGTTTGGGGTGCCGAGCCATATACTATGTCCCCATAGTCAATAATTGGCATTGGCATCTGCTGTGCGATACGCTTTCTGACCAGCAGGCTTAGGCTCTTAGGATTTTAGGAGATAGAGAGTCTTACTCTATGCTCAGGGCAGACCCACTAAGTAAGTTTCAAATGAATTTTTTAAAACATTTGAAAGATGGTCTGGAAAAAGGTGTTTTAAATAAAGCGGAATTCAAGTTTTTAAATGTTGAACACCCTAGCACTCCGGTAATGTATCATCTACCTAAAATACATAAGAGCCTAAACAATCCCCCTGGACGCCCAATTATCTCTGGGATTAATTCTATAACATCCAATTTGTCGGAGTTTGTTGATTCATTTCTCCAGAATCATGTGAAAAAACTAGAATCATATACAAGGGATACAAAGCATATTTTAGAGCTTTTAAGTAACATTCAATGGGCGGATGATCTTTTATGGGTTACGTGAGATGTAACAGCCTTATATACAAGTATCATGCACGAGAAAGGAGTGGAGGCTGTTGATTATTTTAAACAACAAGACCCTTTTATGAGTACAGAACAGAGATTTTTTATTATAAAAAGTATAGATTTTATTTTAAAGAATAATTATTTTTTATTCGAAGGGAAATTTTAAATACAAAACATTGGAACAGCTATGGGGACGAAATTTGCCCCTAGCTTTGCAAATTTGTTCATGGGGAAATGGGAGATTGATAACATTTGGCATAACAATCCCTTCCTTAAGAATATTTGTTTTTATAAACGGTTTATAGATGATCTTTTAATAATATGGAGGGGTACAACAGAAGACCTTTTAAAATGTTATGATTATTTGAATAAGAATGATATCAATCTGCATTTCACCCATGAACATAATCCAACATCGATCAACTTTCTAGATTTAGTTCTATTTAATGAAGGGGAAAAGATCCTAACTAAAACTTTTTTTAAAAAGGTTTATTCAAATAGTTATCTTGACCAAAAAAGCAACCATTCTAGGGCTTGGATTAATAATATTCCCTATGGTCAACTCTTGAGAGTCTGTAGAAATTGTATGAAGGATTCAGATTTTGAGGAACAAGCAGAGATATTCTATAAAAATTTTTTGGCAAAAGGTTACAAAAAAGATAAACTAGATGTTGCGCTAGCAAAAGGGAGGGGGCAAAACCAACAATCATTGATTACAGGAAAATGTCAAGAAGAGGGGAAAAATGACCCCATTGATGGAAATAATTGCTTATTTATCACAAAGTTTAATGGGGCCTCTAATGAAATAAGAAATTTTTTAATGAATCATTGGGGAATTATTCAGAATGATCCCATTCTAGGAAAGATCCTCAAAAATAAACCAGAGATTGTTTTTAAACGTGCTAAAAATCTCAAGAACGTTTTAGCACAAACAGTATTGAGAAAATGTGGAAACACTTTAACAAAAGATTTAAACCCAGAAAATATGTGGTTACCGTCATGCCCGGGAGGTTGTTACAAATGTGGACGCCTTAACTGTTTGACTTGTAAACACATCGTTAATAAAAGTACTGAATTCACGTCTAACGTTACAGGAGAAGTATTTAAAATTAAACAATTTATTAATTGTAACACCAAATATGTTATTTATTTACTTACCTGCCCGTGTGGCCTTTATTACATAGGAAGAACAACAAGAAGTTTAAAAGAACGATTTACAGAACATAAAAGAAACATTTTAAAAGGTTTTGTTGGCCATGGAATTTCCAGACATTTTCTTACAAAACACAAGATGTGCATTGAGGGACTCTCTATTAAGGGTATTGAACAAATTGAGAAAACAAATATGAGAGGAGATAGACTTTTAAGACTCAGAAAACAGGAGACCTATTGGATTTTTAAATTACAAACACTGAGTCCAAGCGGTCTCAATGAGGAGCTTGATCTTTTAGCATTCCAGTAGTAGATGGGAGAATTTTATTGACTGATTTAGATCCCCCATCTATTACATTAAATGTTTAAATAATATTTTGGTATCTATTGAGGATTGTTTTATAATGTTTAACGTATCCATATATGTTTATTTATTCATTTTAATGTTAATTAACTTATTTTATTGTTGTTTTTCATTGTGTATTTTAAATAGTTGCGTTTTTTTGTGACATGAACCATTCCTTATACTGTGAGTATGAGTTAATTTACCCCCTTGTTTTTATTGATTGAGCGAATATATTTTATTGCTGATTATTCAATTAGTCTAGCTATCACTAGGGGTATATATACTCTATGAATTCAACTCTATGGTATCCCTGATGAAGCCATTTTAGTGGTGAAACGCATAGGAGGAGCCAGGGGTCTGTGCTCCCATTTGTCCTATTGAGTGGTTTCATTTAGCACTGTTACGTGCCTGGAGGGAGCGGCGGTGACTTTACTATCAGCGTGTCTGTCTGCGATCTACGCTGCGGAGGATCCAACAGTCCCTGCTATAGCCGGGAAGGGTTAGTGTGTCATGTCCGGCAGTGACGCCATACCCGGAAACCCAGTGGGATGAACACAGTCGGTCTCTAACACCTGAGACTCGGAGTTCGCTGGGGAGGAATCCACGGGGAGGAATCTACGTGCCGTTCTATATCAACAATTGGAGGTTGGGTGAGCTCACTCAGCAGTGGCTCATTAACGGCCGTATACACTCCCCTTTTATTAACTTTTCCATCCCCCAACGATCTGTGCATTTATCTGGGGCCGTCACTCTGGCCCTGGAAATTTTGATCTTGCACCAGGTTTACTTACCTGTTGTTATCCTTTTTGACTTTCTGTCTGCAGCAGCCGGCTTTGATCGCCGCTCACCAGTGATTCCAATCATATGGACATTATTCAAATACTGATTTTATTATAACATTTGTTGTTTATTGTTCATTTTGTGTTATATATTCATTATAAAGTTGTCATTTTGCCATCACCTGCTTTACTGCGCTTCCCTATTTTTTCTTTTCTTTGACTAATACAGTGGATACTTGTATTAACGGCGGCTATTTTTGCATATCATTAGCTATGTGGATACCCGTTAAACTGAGGAAAAAATAACGGGCGATACCTATTTAGGCAACGCACGTTATTAGTGCAAACGTAATAATCTTAGCTCAAATTTAACGGATTTCTGAGGATCTACCCCTAACAGGCTTATTCAATACACTCCAATCCGTCTGATCTGTAACGGTCGAAAACTCCCCATGAAATTACTACTTACTCATTGGAGCTTGTGAACCATTATTATGGCCCACACTCATCCCAAATAAGCCTGACAGTGTGTGTGTGACAAATAAATAAGGTCATAGCTTTATTCATATTTTTCAAGAAAAAAACGCCACAAATAAATTGCCTTCCAGCCATAGTTAACGGGACAAGATAACGGGGGCAAGATTTTAGAAAGCTAGTCGCTAAACTAATCCTCTATGCTCGCCCCACAATGCACGTATTAGATGCCCCTGCTATGCGGCAGTCTCAGGCCGGCCGTACAGTTGACAGATGAGGAAGTTGGGCTCAACTTCTTGCACAACCCACCTTTCCAGCCCCCACCGGCGGGGGAGACCCTCTGCAGCAGCAGCAGCTGGGGCTCGGCAGCAATCAGAGGAGCAGATCTCTGGCCAGGAACAACTTCCTGCACCGGCCAGGCCTCCCGTAGCCACCGGGCCTGTCCTCCACGTTTGAAAGTCCTTCAGCGTGCCTGCTACTTCTGTTTCTCTCTCAGAGACTATATAGCGTCTCTGCCTCTTCTTTAACAACCCGAGACCAATACGAATCATGTATTGCATAAGACCTTTTCATTTCATGTTTTATACTGCCTTGTGGAGAATATATTGTTGGCAACATATTTTGTGAATAGTTAGCAAAGACTTGAGCAGTGCATGATTTACTGGTATTTTGTATAATTTCATTCACAATGAAATACAACAAGCATCTAGGTGAGGGAAGTTGAGTCTGACACAGTGGCATTTCTCAAAGTAGATTTAGTTTTAATAAAGCCTCAAAAATTGGAATTAATAGTAAAGCTCAGTCCTCGTGTGATGGAGACAGGCACCTTGGTTCTAGAGCGTTGGAATCTTATTCAGGGCGTAATATTTATACCTGTGACAGGGTGAATAGACGTCACTAGCCATATGCCTCGCAGACCTATGTTTAGTCTTGCAGTGCAGCAGTGACGAGGTTAAGTTTCAGTTGAGGGCTGCTTAATTAGTCTGATACCAGCTGCCTCATCAAGGTGTTTTAAAACCCCCAGGCTGTACCCACATGCAGGCTAGCTGGTCAGGAGACAGGACTGAAATACTGAAGAGATTACTGCTATAAGGTCTGTTTTCAAAGTACATGTGTGATGAACTGTCTGTGTCCTGCATGCTGAAGAGAAGCTGCCTTGTTTTCTATGTTGAAGAGAAGCTATTTTGTTTTTGTCTGCTAAAGAGAAGCTATTTTGTTTTTGTGTGCTGTATGTTTTTAAGGCTCAATAAATAAGCCTTATCAAGAGAATCCGCGTGTGGTTGCATGTTCCCTGCAACAATACCCTTCTAAAAGGTGTCACACTATATCATTCTTACGTTGTTCTAACATTCTCTGTGCATGCTTTCGGTCTTCTTACCTCCTGTAACTATCTCTAACTCTCTTCTTTGTTTTAATTTTCCTGGGCCTGTGTATGTGTGGGATGAGTCGTTAGGTGTCTTTGGCATTGGCTATTTGTACAGATAATGTGTACTGCTTTCTTTGCTCTTTCATCTGGCTTCAATAACCCATGCCTTGCTAGTTCAAACTGGCCAAGTTACACAGTCTTTTCTTTTTACCCAGAATCCTCTTAGTGCAAAGTCCAGGGGTTTCAGGTCCAAAACTGTGCAAAAACAAAATTAATGCTCCAGTCTTTGGTAATTGTAAAGGCAGTCCTCGTTTTACAACGCTTCGTTTTACAACGAATGGCTTATCTAACGCTATGCAATGCATACCTATGTTCATTTTTACAACGCCAAGGCTTATCCAAGCTCTTACGATGCTTTGCAAAGTTGTTTAATTATTTATTTATAAAATATTTTACCAGGAAGTAATACATTGAGAGTTACGTCTCGTTTTCAAGTATGTCCTGGGCATAATGTAATGTAATTTAATATATTATACTATATAATATTTTTATATTATATTATGTTATATATATAATACAGTATATGCACTATATAATTTGTGTGTGCTGCAAATCTTATTGTCTGCGTTAAATATTTTGTGTATTTTAGCATTAAAAATGCCTTCAGGAACGGAACCTTTCATTTAAACAGTGTTCCTATGGGAAAACGTGTTTCGCTTTACAACGTTTCGCTATCCAACGCCATTTTGAGTAACGCATTGTGTCGGATAACCGAGGACTGCCTGTATTTAAAAACTTTATTACAATGCATAATATACAAATCTGAGTATACAAAGAAGGACTATTTGTCCAGTTTAATACAACTGCTCAGTCATCCCCCATCATTCTCATTTGGTACATAATAAATACATTTAGCCCAATATGAATAAAGTTAATATAAGAAAGAAACCATAGACAAAATTCAGTTTTAATCAGAAGGATTAAACATTTTATATACGAAATAAAAAGCTTGTACTGTATATGGAATCGGAAGATTTCACCCACTCAGATCTGCTGGTTCGATGGTCACACTGCTTCTGGTCAGTCTTACTCCGTACCAACCAGCCCAAAACTTTGTGTCCCGCCCGCCATGCACAAAATATATGTGGCGAACTCCACGTCCATAATTTCTAAACGTGTATTCCATCTAAAGCAAAGGTACAGTAGTAAAGGCAATAAAGATGGCAACCAGCACGCGTACCACCACAAACAATGATCCGCACGCCAACAAATATACTAGTCCGGTGTCTGAATCAATGTTAACCGGGGTGCTACCAGGAATTAATATACACAAATTAACACCAACGAACACCCAAAGAGATGGCTAAAAAAACAGAATCCTATCCATGAGCACTCGCAAATCCAATTATTTATTAATGCACAAAATATATAAAAACAAGTGAATATTTGCTGCTTAATAAAACACATATCTCAGAATTCAATACAGAGTGCAACTCTCACTGTCTCATACCATAAAGCTCTGTGTATCTAATGTTGGTTATAAGGGGGAATAGCTAGCAGTTCCCTTTTGCTAATCTGAGGTAACTGGGGTGATTGAGGGTGGACAGGACGTCCGATCCGGTCCCGGCAGTGCTTGAAGCTGACTTTAGGAATTCCGGCATGTCTGCAGAAGCAGTATTGACCCTGCTAAATCGTTACCCAGGGAACATATGTTCTTTGATAGCTATTCCCCTTATAACCAACATTAGATACACAGAATTAAAATGTGGAATTCATGACCCATGGAGACTGTGATGGCAGATACAATAGATTTCTTTAGAAAAAGGTTGGATATCTTTTTAGAAAGGAAAAGTATACAGGGATATACCAAATAAGTAACCATGGGAAGGATGTTGATCCCGGGAGTAATCTGATTGCCAATTCTTGGAGTCAGGAAGGAATTTATTTTTCCCCTTATGAGACATCATTGGATGAAATTTCACTGGCTTAGTTTTTTTTGTTTGATACTCTGGATCAATATACTCAAAGTATGGATCTTATACTATATTAGTGAAAGCACTGTATGCCTGCCTGCCTGCCTGCCTGGATGTCCGGTGTCCCTAGGGGAAATCTCATTGGTCCCTTGGCCCGCCCCCGCACACCTCTCATTGGCCTGAGGCGGAGTGACGGGCCAAAGGACACACAGGGACACACACACACACACACACACAGGGACACACACACACAGGGACACACAGGGACACACACACACAGGGACACACACACACACAGGGACACACACACACACAGGGACACACACACACAGTAGGGGGGGGTATACATTAGCAGCATGTACAGGGACACACACACACACACAGGGACACACACACACAGGGACACACACACACACACACACACAGACAGACACACACACACAGTAGGGGGGGTATACATTAGCAGCATGTACAGGGACACACACACACACACACAGGGACACACACACCCACAGGGACACACACACACACACACACACACACAGACACACACACACACAGTAGGGGGGGGTGTACATTAGCAGCATGTATAACCCGGGGGGTGGGGCTCACATACCCACCGGTCCCGGAGCCTCCGCCTCTTCCTCCCCGAACATCAGCCTCCACACCCGTGCGCACCTCCTCCTCTCCCCGTGTTTCCCTGTTTCCCACGCTTTCAGCCCCCCCCCCCCCCCCCCGGCGCCGCTACAGTCAGCGGGGGAGCGAGAGCCCGGGACACAGTGGGGGAGCGAGAGCCCGGGACACAGTGGAGGAGCAGGCACAACACGCTGCCTCCCGCCTCAGATCCACGTGGGAACTTCCGGACGGGTGAGTGAGCGGCCTTCACCTCCCCTCACCCCCCTTCACCTCCCCTCCACCCCCTCCGGCGCCGCTACAGTCAGAGGAGGAGCGAGCGCCCGGGACACAGCGGGGGAGCGGCCACAACAAGCTGCCTCCCGCCTCAGATCCACGTGGGAGCTTCCGGACGGGTGAGTGAGCGGCCGGACGGCTGAGGGAGCGGCCGGACGGGTGAGGGAGCGGCCGGACGAGTGAGTGAGCCCCCCCCCTTTCCTCCCCTCCCCCCCCTCTTCCCCTCCCCCCCTTCCCCTCCCCCCCTTCCCCTCCCCCCTCCCCCCTTCCCCCCTCCTTCCCCTCACCCCCCCTTCCCCTCCCCCCCTTCCCCCCTCCTCACCACCTCCCCCCTTCCCCCCTCCTCACCTCCTCCCCCCCCCTTCCCACCTCCTCCCCCCCCCCCTTCCCACCTCATTGGTCCCTTGGCCCGCCCCCACACACCTCTCATTGGCCTGAGGCGGAGTGACGGGCCAAAGGACACAAAGGGACACAAACACACACACACGGACACACACACACACGTAGACACACACACACACACACACGTAGATACACACACACACACGTACACACACACACACGTAGACACACACGTATACACACACACACACGTATACACACACACACGTATACACACACACACGTATACACACACACACACACACACACACGTATACACACACACACACACACACACGTATATACACACACACACACGTATACACAAACACACACATGTATACACAAACACACACACGTAGACACACACACACACACGTAGACACACACACACGTAGACACACACACACGTACACACACGTACACACACACACACATGTACACGTAGACACTGTGACAAACGCCCCTCTTTTGTAGTGCTGACGTCTGTCTGGGTTCTTCCCGACACAGTCTTCTAGGGTTAATTATACAACAAACAGGATCATGCAAAGTATTATGCTGCTTAACTCAGGCTTCTGCCTGCTTTATTTTCATCCAAGTAAGGTACTGCAGCTTTAACATGTGAAGGTTAGAGGTACTCAGATACTTTCATTCAGCAGTTCACATATTTCAGTGTTACCATATTTCCCACACTGTTATTTCAAGAAATAAAACCAAAATCATATAAGCAAAATCCTATCCCTTTCAGGGATCTAACTACACATCAGAATCAGTCTCTCTAACAGCTGCTGGCCAACTAAACTGGTTCCCCAGCTTAAAACAATGCTCTCTCATTTAGGGTCACAAGATACAGTACAGTCTTTTAGCAACAGCAGTAACCATTTGTTTTGTCTTATCTGTTCGTGGAGTCCAGGCAAATCCTCTGGTACTGTGATACGTGGAGGGGCCGTCAACCCCGATACTGGATGCAGGGGAGCAGCGACACCCCCAGCCCCCAGGCTCCAAGGAGAGAGAGAGAGAAATGCAAAACCTCTCTGCTCTAAATACCTGTGCATGTGATTAGAAGAGCAGGTGAGGGAGAACTAGAGCCATGGTAATCTGTGGTCTGGATTTTCCATCCAGCTGCCTGAGTTAATGGGAAGCTGTGGAACGGATCATTTGTAACTATTCCTGCACTTTCTGCTCTAAAATGGGGCAGAAAGCTGCCTAACATCTTTGGACTATGTCACATATCCCCCTCCCCAGCTCACACCTACTGGGGTGAGCGGCCATGGACCTCACTGGGGTGAGCGTCCTACCTGAAATACTTGAGCCAACTCCTCAGTACAACATTAAGTATTCACATGACACGAATATGAACTTTTTCCACGGCAATTATTGACAATAGGTTTCGTCATAAGAGACTATACTTGGCAAACATATTTTTTTTTTTTTTGCTCTCTATTAGGGAACTATTTTGAAAAATAAATGTCTAGCACACATTCTTGCAACCCAGGATCTGCTAAATATATTCACAAAACCAGACAATTTCTATTACCTCCCTGGGTTTTTCTACTCTAGAATATGAACCTCATTATAAATTTACCAACCGAAAAGGGCATTTTTTTTTTTTTTTTTTTTTTCATATTGTAAGCAACCAATATTTTTTTTTTCCTTATACTACAGCCTTGTAATCTTAAGGGCCATCAACCCTGTATATTAATTTGTAGTTTAGCTACATTTTCAACACAGAGAACCAATATAACATTGTAATATTGACAAAATGCTTATTTGCAAAGTTAAGTGTCCGTGACATAGTCCACACGTGTAATAAAAAAATAAATCGGTCAGTTCCCCCAAACATTATTTTTTTTTTTTTTTTTTTTTTGACTTCCAGTCTATTGCATCCTTTGACTTTATTTCATAGCCTGCTGCAACCTGCAAATGACTGGACTGTTTCTTTAGCTTCTGATGAGACCCTTGGACCGGATTCTCCTTGGCTCCACAGTGTGGTCCAGATTGGTGAGATATGGAACTATTCAGGCGCCGTGTTAACCTTCGTTGTTTTTTCTTTTCAATCTTTGATTTCCCTTTTGTGGCCATTACCAGGCCTTTGGGTTTTGGAGACCTAGTTGCCTCTGTACAAACGTAGTCCATATTAACCACGTCATCAGGATCTGTCAACAAGTTTGTGTTTTCAGGAACTGCCACCCACTTGGCTAAAACATCTTCTGTGGTGTCCTGGGTGTGTCCACTAGTTTGATAATCTTCTGGACAACGTAAATGAAATTGAGGATCTGGATTTTTGAATCCCAGATCAGGGAGAATATTCTCAGGAGGGTGCCTATCTGTTTCTGGAATAACAGCAGCACAATCAAAGTCAATTCTTTCTCCTTCCTCTTTGTCATCAGTGAGGGCATTGAGTTTACGTTCCCTGGTCTCCTTTTGTGACCGTGTCTCTTTTAGCCTTAGAATCTCTTTCTCCAACTTCATCTTTATAGCAAATCGTAATATTGCAACAGCATTGAAGATACACGTATAGGAACGTACAGCTTGCTTGGTTAGGAGGTAGGATTGATAGCCCGACTGAACCACTTTAGCCGCTTCTCCCATGTCCGTCATCTGTTTCAGAGCGAGGTTTAACTCTGTTTCATTTTCTCTATTCTTGACCTGCAGCTGCAGGTGCTCCTTCTGGGTCTTGTCCAGCTCCAGCTGCAGCCGGGCCCCCTCATTTGCCGTGTGGTCCAGCTGCTTGTAGATATCGGCCATCTCGCTTTCATAGCGCAATGTCAGGCAGACCACCTGACGGACGGAGATCTCCTCTCTCTTGGCGCACTGTATCTCGCGCTCAGCCATCTGCTTCTGCAGCTCTTCAACCTGATCGTGCCAGACCTCCCTCAGGGTCTTCACCTCTATCTGGTGCTTGCTCTGGGTTTGCATCAGCGCCTCCATTTTTTGGAGCTCTGCAGTTTGTGTCGCCTGGATCGCCGCTGATTCTGTATTCTGCAGTGCTTCCTGCATTTCTAACTTTTCCTGGATCAATTGCTTGTCCACTTTTTCTGCTTGGTGAAGCTTCTCATCACCTTCACTGATCTGGTCAGTCAAGTCTGAATTTTTCTGTGTCAGACTTACATTCTCTCTTTTTACAGTCTCTAAATTACTCAGGGTATTCTCATAGGTTTCCTTCAATGTACACAGCTCTGTGCTGCGAGCGTAGACCTCATGGCGTGAGAGTTCCAGCTCTGCTTTAAGCGCGCTAGCCTCTTGCCGAGAAACCCCTAACTCTGTGATGAAGTTTTGCACATCTTTCTGGGACATCTCATAGCATAGTTTCCAGTCAGTTCTTGTTTTCTTTGATTCGCTTGGCTCTCTGCCTATGATGGTAGCAGTAGCCTTTGTCATCTCTAGGCGTGTCGTCATTCCTGGGATGATTGCGCCAGGCCCTATGGGCTGTTGCTCATCTCGGCGCCTTTCTGACGCATGTCCTGACAGTGCAGGTTCAAGTGGCTCGTTCACTTCCCCTGTGACTTGAGGAACAGTTTTCTTTCTTTTTGCTTTATTAGCTCCAGAGATATCAGTGGTACTGGGCACACACTCACTGTTATCAGCTTCCACATCTTGCTTGCACTCACAGGGCGTTGTTTGCTTTTGCAGCTGTTTGTCTTTGAAAATTTTGGGGCACACATCTTCCATGTGACCTACTTCACGACAGGCCCCGCATACTAAATTCATCTGTGGGTACGGCTCTCCTCCAGGGTCGTGATCATAGTATGGCCTGAAGGGACACTGTTTTGTATGGTTACGTACATTACACAACAAACATTTCACGTCGGCCATTTTAGAAACCCGGCAGGGACAATTTGCTAGCTGCAATTTCACTCACTTCAGCAACTTGCATACAGCACTTGCTAGCTGCAAATTTTTTTTTTTTTCTTTTTTTTTTTCAGCAAAACATTTTGGTTTTCTGTTTGGGTTCAGGGTGCTATTGCATCCACACTTCGCACATTCTCTGTGTATGCTAGAAGCACAACTGATATACACAGTGGGACAGACTTCACTCATAGCATCTGTACTTTAGTTCAGCTCGGCGGCCATTTTAAACCCCCGCATTTATTTGCAAACCCACAGACTTTTTAGTGTCTGCCCGCATTCTCCACCATATGTGACAAACGCCCCTCTTTTGTAGTGCTGACGTCTGTCTGGGTTCTTCCCGACACAGTCTTCTAGGGTTAATTATACAACAAACAGGATCATGCAAAGTATTATGCTGCTTAACTCAGGCTTCTGCCTGCTTTATTTTCATCCAAGTAAGGTACTGCAGCTTTAACATGTGAAGGTTAGAGGTACTCAGATACTTTCATTCAGCAGTTCACATATTTCAGTGTTACCATATTTCCCACACTGTTATTTCAAGAAATAAAACCAAAATCATATAAGCAAAATCCTATCCCTTTCAGGGATCTAACTACACATCAGAATCAGTCTCTCTAACAGCTGCTGGCCAACTAAACTGGTTCCCCAGCTTAAAACAATGCTCTCTCATTTAGGGTCACAAGATACAGTACAGTCTTTTAGCAACAGCAGTAACCATTTGTTTTGTCTTATCTGTTCGTGGAGTCCAGGCAAATCCTCTGGTACTGTGATACGTGGAGGGGCCGTCAACCCCGATACTGGATGCAGGGGAGCAGCGACACCCCCAGCCCCCAGGCTCCAAGGAGAGAGAGAGAGAAATGCAAAACCTCTCTGCTCTAAATACCTGTGCATGTGATTAGAAGAGCAGGTGAGGGAGAACTAGAGCCATGGTAATCTGTGGTCTGGATTTTCCATCCAGCTGCCTGAGTTAATGGGAAGCTGTGGAACGGATCATTTGTAACTATTCCTGCACTTTCTGCTCTAAAATGGGGCAGAAAGCTGCCTAACATCTTTGGACTATGTCACAACACGTACACACACACACATGTACACGTATACTCACACACGTACACGTACACACACACATGGAGACATACATTCACACACGTACACACACACACGTATACACACATGTATACACACACACGTGTATACACACACACATGTATACACACACACATGTATACACACACATGTGTATACACACACATGTGTATACACACCTGTGTGTATACACACGTGTATACACACACAAACATGTTGTATACACACAATATATACATACACACAATGTATACATACACACACATGTATACATACACACACATGTATACACACACACACATGTATACACACACATGTATACACACACATGTGTATACACATGTGTATACACACACACACACACGTGTATACACACGTGTATACACACACAAACATGTTGTATACACACAATATATACATACACACAATGTATACATACACACACATGTATACACACACACACATGTATACACGTACACATACACATACACACACACACACACACACACACACATGTATACACACACACACACACACACATACAATGTATACACACAAACATGTATACACACACACACTATCCCCAGCACCACCACATCAGCACACCGGTATCCCATGCCCCCCCAGCACACTGGCATTCTCGGCTCCCCGCCATTCCCAGTCCCCATCAACACCATCAGCACCCACACATCGCCACCTTTGCACCTCCCCCATCGGCACACCCACATCCGCACCCCCACATCAGCACCAAACCCTCCCAAATCAGCACACCGATACAATCACCATCAGTACAGCCACAGCAGCACTACCACCACACATGGGCCGTGTGGACCACTCCCCACCCAAATGCCACACCCACACCACAAACATCCCGGGCAACGCCGGGGCTCTCAGCTAGTATAGGATAAAGTATCTGTCATCTAAATTTAGCATAAGTTGAATTTGATGGGCATGTGTCTTTTTTCAATCTCATCTACTATGTAACTATCACACAAATGAACCATGCTCTTCTAGACTGCTATATGGACAATAGGTAACTATATACTGTACCTGGCGTTCTCAGTCCGTTTGGACTAGAGTATATGAGTCCAGTGTTCAGTAACCCCCTAGCCCGGGGAAACCTTAAAAAATTGGGGAAATAAGTAGACAAGCACAGCCTGTATAAGTATAGTGCATTCCCTGACAAAGCCCCTGTGTGCAAAACGCGTCAGGTTTATGGTCTTGGCAACACATTATGGAGCGTGGTAACGTAAGTGGAACCAACCACCCCCTCCGACGGCGGACGCCAGATTCGGAAGGAAGGTGTGGGGCTGGAGAGCGGTGAAGCTGTGAAGTTGGCGCCACAGTGACGGAGGCAAAGACGCGCAAGACTGTCTCACTTCCGGGATCTAGTGCAGGACGCCAGCGCCGAAGGAACATCCTCGTGTGCCTGCTCTCTATTACGCCCGTCGGTGTTTATTCACATGTAAGTGAGCGATATTGTTTTTATTTGGTGCTAAAACACTATAATTATACAGGCTGTGCTTGTCTGTTTTTTGAAGTGAAACTTCCTTAGTGGCACCTCATTCGAACTGGGGCAAAAATGGATGGTGGAGACAGAAATGAAACGGATGTGACGTCAGTGCTGGCAGTTGAGGCCGGGCTGTGTTCTGGCTCAGCCAGACCCCAACACTGACATCCCAACCGCTCAAAAAATCAGATGCTCCTAACGGCTGCTGCTCCCCCCACATGGCCGATGACATATGCGGCGGCGGCGGCGGCGATAGCCGCCGGCGCCGCTCCTAACGGCTGCAATTTCCCCCAGGTGGAGATGGGCACGGGCGGCATCCGGGGCAGCGGGGACCGGCTCTCCTGCTACAACCCGCTGACCGCTCTCTGTCCCAGCCGCGCGCTCTGCCGGGCTGGAGACTCAGACAGAGCCCCCCTGTGCATGCCATTCCTCCCACACGTCCGCCGCCACCATTCCTAACTGCCGCTGCTGCCCGCTGACATGCGCGGTAGCCATGGCGACGCTCACGGGTGGCTCGGAGACCTTGCGCTGCTGGGTGAATGAGGAGGATGGCTTTCCCCCCTCCTGCTCCCCCCCCCCCGCTCAACATACTCACCGCCGTCACAGCTAACGAGTGCCGAGATCCTGCACTGGTGCGGCTGCGCCGAACTGCTGCTGCTGCTCTCCGCGGGGGCCCTCCAAGTTAAGGAGTTCTCCAGCTTCGAGGCCGGCGCTGCCAACCAGTAGAAGGCTCTGTTCGTGGTGAGCTGCGGGGGGTGAGTGGATGGGGTGAACTTCATGGCTGAGGTGATGTGGGCGCTGCTGCTGCTGGTCCCGATCTCCCCGCACCTATTCCTGGCCCCGGCCTTCTCCTCTCTCTTCCCGCTGCTACCTGGCGGAGACCTGCAGGCTCTCAACTGCAGCTGGCCGGACAAGAAGAGGATCCCGGGGCTGGGGGACATGGAGCTGCCCTCCTTGCCCCCCCCGAGCTACAGCTTCACATCCGGAGCCTGGTTTCAGGACTTAACCACCTGATGGAGGGTATCGGGGTGAGAGAGGAGTGCTTCTCGGTGGGGCACCTGAGAAGGATCATTGCGGGGGAGCTGGCCAGCTATCCTCAGGCGAGAAACCGCAGGAAGCATACACTGACACATACACACACACACACACACACACACTGACACACACACACACACACACACACACACACACACACACACACACACACACACACACACACACACACACACACACTGACACATACACACACACACTGACACATACACACACACACATACACACACACACACACACACACACACTGACACATACACACACACACACTGACACATACACACACACACACACACTGACTGACACACACACACACACACACACACACACACACACACACACACACACACACACACACACTGACTGACACATACACACACACTGACTGACACATACACACACACACACTGACTGACACATACACACACACACACTGACTGACACACACACACACACACACACACACACACACACACACACACACACACACACACACACACACACACACACACACACACACACACTAACACACATATACACACACACACACACACACACACTCACTGACTGACACACATACACACTCACTGACTGACACACACACACACACACACACACACTGACTAACACACACACACTGACTAACACACACTCACTGACTGACACACACACACTCACTGACTGACACACATACACACTCACGCACTGACTGACACACATACACACTCTCTCACTGACTGACACACCTACACACTCTCTCACTGACTGACACACATACACACTCACTGACTGACACACATACACTGACACACACACACTCACTGACTGACACACATACACTGACACACACACACACTCACTGACTGACACACATACACACTCACTCACTGACACACACTCACTGACTGACACACATACACACTCACTCACTGACTGACATACATACACACTCACTCACACACCTACACACTCACTCACTGACTGACACGCATACACACTCACGGACTGACACACATACACACTCACTCACGGACTGACACACATACACACTCACTCACTGACACACATCTACACTGACTGACACACACACCTACACTGACTGACATACACTGACTGATACATACAGACTGACACACACACACCCCAGTGATGCGCCGAACAGCGCCCACAAGTGATGTGCCTACTCAAAACGCCCCCCCCCCCCACCCTGTGAGCTGCCGAGCACCTCCCATGTTCCGTACCTCCGCTGGGGGGCTGGCTGCAGCAGGAAACACAGCCCACAGCTCCGCCGGGGGAGGAGACTCAGACAGAGTTCTCCTTGTCCGCAGCTACGTCGTGGTGGGTGTAGGTCGCAGAGAGAGACATACACACCACAGACACACACACTGACTGACACACGCAGACACACACACACACACACTGACTGACACACGCAGACACAAATAATTCAGTTACTATAAATATAGATGTGCAAATAGCTAAAACATGTGGTCAAACTTTTGTGTTTTGGAAGTCAAATTGTTTTGTGATTTTTAATTAAAAACATTACCATCACAAATAAAATTTATGTGACAAAAAACAAAGAAGTTTCACTTACTATGCGTGTGCTCAGCACACACAGCTTTTTTTTTTTTTATGCATGACCTCTGTTTTTTTTTTAAAGTTTGTTCAAAATATTATAAATAAAGCTTAAATTAAATTGGAGATTGTTATAAAGTAAATGGCGTTAGCAAATCTAAATTATTTAAAGTAGTGTTACCATTAAATAAATAAGGATATCATTTAATAGATAAAGGTGAAGTGAGTTAAGATCTTACAAGAATGAATATCAATAAATGGCAAGATCTCAAACTATAGTGCAGAATGCATACATCCAATCAAAAATACAAAATAACAAAAATCTACACATCAATAATCTAAGAACATACCTGCATTGTCCTGCAGCCCGACTTAAAAACCCCTTTGGTTTCTCACATATTTCTTATACAAAAACAGAAGTCCTTGTGCGCATGGAGAAAAAGAAGTGTAGTACAGTGGTGGCCAGTGCTCAAGGGCCCCCTCCAGGCCGGCTCGGGAACTGCAGTTGGCCAGCCCTGTTGTAGTATGTTGATCAATGTGTACTATAAAATAAGTCAGAATATTTAGTAACATACCTTTATCTACATACACTATTGGTTTGGTTTGTTTTTTGAAGTGAAACTTCCTTAGTGGCACCTCATTCGTGATGGGGCAAAAAAGAATTGTGGAGACAGAAATGAAACGGATGTGACGTCAGTGCTGGCAGTTGAGGCCGGGCTGTGTTCTGGCTCAGCCCGACCCCAACACTGACATCACACCCGCTCCACAAATCAGATGTATCGCCGCCGCTCCTAATCACCCCCCCCCCCGAGCCCCCCACACACCGTGACATATGCGGCGGCGATAGCCGCCGCTCTTAACGGCCGCTGCCATGCCGCGCAGCCTCTCTCCTCCCTACCTCCGCTTTCCTGCGTCCCGCTGACTGAGCGCCGCCGGGGTCGGAGGAGGAGAGGAGCCCAGGGATCATGGAGGGTAACCGCCGCCGCAGCTCCTAACGAGCTCTGCTCCCCCCACCCGCTGACATGCGGCGGCAGCCCTCAAAATTTAATTGCCGCCACTCCCTGCTGACCTCCCACGGCCGAGGCATGGAACGGGGGGGGGGGGGAGAGTCTCAGGCAGAGCCGCCGCGGGTCCGCAGCTCTGCCTGTCTGTGAGGGGGGGGGGGGGGTGTGAGGGGAGGAGGAGAGACTCAGGCAGAGCCGCCGCGGGTCCGCAGCTCTGCCTGTCTGTGAGGGGGGGGGGGGGAGGAGAGTCTCAGGCAGAGCCGCCGCGGGTCCGCAGCTCTGCCTGCCTTTGAGGGGGGGGGGAGTCAGGAGAGAGGGGGCAGGACACAGAAAGAGAGACACACATACAGTGACAGACACACACACACACATACATATATATATACACACACACACACACACACTGACTGACACACATACACACACACACACACTGACACATACACACACACTGACTGACACACACACACACACACACACACACACACTGACTGTGAATAGGTTAGGGGGATGTGTGAGGTGCAGGGGGGCTGCGCATACGTCACACGGTCACACGCACGCACACGGTCACGCACACGGTTACACACACGCACATGGTCACGCACACACGCACAGTCACACGCACACACACACAGTCACACGCACACACACACAGTCAGTCGCACACACAGTCAGTCGCGCGCACACGCACTGTCACGTGCACCGTGCACTATCAAGCGCACACGCACTGTCACGCGCACAGTCACACACAGTCACACCGTAACACGCACAGTCACACGCACAGTCACACAGTCACACGCACATACACACAGTCACACGCACACACACACAGTCACACACACACACACACACACGAGGAATTCACGCTTAGTGCAAATACAAGGGATGTGTACGCATGTTCTAAGTCAAATTTATTTGCGTTTTGTCAATGAAATTGTATTTTGATTTTTAATTAAAACATCACCAATACAAATACAATTTCTGTGACAAAAGTCAAAGAAGTTTCACTTACTATGCGCGTGCACAGCACACAGCTTTTTTTCTTTTACTATCGGTATGTAACTATGTAACTATATGTAAGAGCCATGTGCAATTAGGCAGCGTGTGAGGGTAGTAGCCTGTACAGTATGTATTGAAATCGGAGATATGTGTTTCTCATTGTGATTTATTATGCAGCGAATTTGAAATCGTTTTTTACATATGAATAAATAATTGGGCTCGCGAGTGCCCGTGGACGGGATTCTGTTTTTGAGACTTCTTTTTGGCGGTTCGTTAGTGTTAAGTTAACACTATTATTGCGAGGTATTCTGAAAAGATAAGCATGTGTGTTTAAATTATCCAATGGTACATAAGTAAATATATGTACGTGACGAATACTTCGAGTAGTACGATAATCGTATCTGTGTGTCTTGCCCTCTCATCTAAGAGTAAGGAGAAATGGCTCAGGTTCACATATATTGGTTATCACCTATGCAACAGAAGGAGAATGTGGTAAGCGGTGGTGCTTTGTGGCCTCTGACATGTTCTCAGATATTTATGCAGTACCTGGGTCCACTTGGCATCACTCCATTGCTTTATGAATGTAGGTTTGGGGAAGAACTCATCTAGGACAATGTTATCTTCTGAGAGTAGTTGTACCCGCACCTTGTACTTGCATCCACAGTCATGTCTAGCTGCATACCTAAAAAGACAGGATTAGGGGAATGCTATTAGCCATGTAACACGTTATGAAAGTCTCAGGAACCGAAGTTCATGGGAGCTTTAATAATCCTCTTGTCTTCACTATGTTGGCATTAGGTGACAATACATACTTACCAGTCCCTAACCACAATGTCTGGCTGTATACAGTAACATCCATTAATTCATTAGAGTAGCCTTCTTTTTTTTAAATCAATAAGCTGTGATTTCTTGCATGATCTAGGAGAAATGTTAAAAAAAATAATCACTTATGTTCTGATTCAATGACAAGGTATGATAATTTATTAAATTAATAAATTAAGACAGTAAGTAAACAGTTTTATTCAGTATCAGCAAAACTACTGTAAGTTAAGAATCGGTTAATTTACTTAGAAGACCCACTGAAAATACTGTATTGGCCTGTATATAGTGCTATGTTTTTTTCCTAAAAATGTCCTTCCGAAAATTGTACTCGTATTATATGTGCAGCCTAACACCTTTTATTTTTCTTGTAGAACACCTTCAAAACTGTAGGGGTCTGTGATGGAGCGGCCTTGTTGGTATGGTCAGATAAGAGCTTACACACCACTTTCTTGCAATGAAAAGTGCTTTATTTCCCTTACCAGGGAAGCAGGTTGCAGTTGCACAGAGAATAAAGCAATGAAAGTACATGGCATAAGTCTGCAAACAAAAACAATAGTCCTTAGTTCCAGGCACACAACAGGAGTTCAGGCTCTCCCCTCGGCCAGGCCCTCCGCCTCGGCCCAGGCTCTCCCCTCAGCCAGGCCCCTGCCCTCAGCCAGGCCCTGCCGCTCAGCCAGGCCCTCCCCCTCAACCAGGGCCCTCCCCTCAGCCAGGCCCGTCCCCTCAGCCAGGCCCTCCCTCAGCCAGGCTCTCCCCTCACGCCAGGGCCCTCCCCTCAGCCAGAGCCCTCCCTCAGCCAGGCCCTCCCCTCAGCCAGGCTCTCCCCTCAGCCAGGGCCCTCCGCCTCGGGCCAGGCCCTCCCCTCGGCCAGGCCCTCCCCTCGGCCAGGCTCTCCCCTCGGCCAGGCCCTCCCCTCGGCCAGGCTCTCCCCTCAGCCAGGCCCTGCCCTCAGCCCAGGCCCTGCCCTCAGCCAGGCCCTCCCCTCAACCAGGCCCTCCCCTCAGCCAGGCCCTCCCCTCAGCAGGCCCTCCCTCAGCCAGGCCCTCCCCTCAGCCAGGCCCTCCCCTCAGCCAGGCCCTCCCTCAGCCAGCCCCTCCCCTCAGCCAGGCCCTCCCCCTCAGCCAGGCCCTCCCCCCTCAGCCAGGCGCTCCTCCCCTCAGCCAGGCCTCCCTCAGCCAGGCCCGCTCCCCCTCAGCCAGGCCCTCCCCCTCAGCCAGGCTCCTCGCCTCCCCTCAGCCAGGCCCTCCCCTCATCAGGCTCTCCCCCTCAGCCAGGGCTCTCGTCCCCCTCAGCCAGGCTCTCCCCTCAGCCAGGCCCTCCCCCTCAGCCAGGCCCTCCCCTCAGCCAGGCCCTCCCCTCAGCCAGGCTCTCCCCTCAGCCAGGCCCTCCTCCCTCAGCCAGGCCCTCCCCTCAGGCCAGGCCCTCCCCTCAGCCAGGCCCTCCCCTCAGCCAGGCCCTCCCCTCAGCCAGGCCCTCCCCTCAGCCAGGCCCTCCCCTCAGCCAGGCCCTCCCCTCAGCCAGGCCCTCCCCTCAGCCAGGCCCTCCCCTCAGCCAGGCCCTCCCCTCAGCCAGGCCCTCCCCTCAGCCAGGCCCTCCCCTCAGCCAGGCCCTCCCCTCAGCCAGGCTCTCTGCAACCTGTTTCCTCACAGGTTGAGAGCAAAATGACAGCCTGGAATAAATCTGCGTCTTCCTTTTAAACCTCCCCTTTCCAATCAGATAGCAGACCTGCCAGCTAGGGTGGTGGTTCTTTTGGCCTGCTAAAGTGAGAGAGTTTTTTTAACCTCTTGTATACTCCCTCACAGGCTCGTATATGTGCGAGGTCGCACTATATTCGGGCCAACACGGTAAGTGATTGTCACAAAGCAAGGTTGGGTTAACTCTTACCCATAAGAAGTGACAAAGTATTTTTTGCTTGTTCATCAGCAAATGGTTGGCCGAAAGTTCCTGGCAGATCGTCTATCTCCGCAGCTTTTATCTATCCTCCAAAATGTAAACTTCTCTGTGGAGGAATAATACGGATCACACTGGAGACTGAACTTGATAAAAGGATTGCATCAAAGATGTGGTGTGGCAATTGTGCATTGTGCTGACTCGAGGAAGAGGTCGAAAAGTTCATCAGATACTTTGATTTCCATGTCCTAAAATGTAAAGGTAATTTGTTATACCGTTTTTTGAACTAAAGAGAGACATTCCTTACACTTAATTTACATTTATTTCTGTAGAACAAAGAGCGGTTAAAACCCAAGAGAGACCCAGAACCAAATCTATAACAACTGGATAACTGGTAGAGTATGTATGTCTGTCTGTATGTCTGCCTGTCTCTATTTATATACTGCCATCCTGGCACACAGCGCTTTACAGCAGTAATACACGTGACATAATATTATAATGCATAATTGGAATAAGCGCTTCAGACATTAAACAATAGGAAAAGGAGTCTCTGCCCCGAAGAGCTTACAATCTAAGTGGTAAGTAGGGAGAATTTACAGAGACCGAAGGAGGGTGTTCTGGTAAGTGCGTCTACAAGGGGCCACGTTCAGTGCATATGACATGTAGAGTGAAAGGGAATGATCTGCAGAGAACACTTACCTTCAGCACATGGATTTTTAAGCAAATTTCTTTTCAGTTTGCTGACCAAGTAAACATTTCCAGTCGCAGGGTTTTCTTTTGCTGTGTTTTCAAACAAGTCGCTCAAGCTGACATTTCTTTTTCCAGAGAGTGGGGGAGTCAATGATGTCTCTCCACAGACTGCAGACAGATTGCAGCGTTGGATCAGGTCACGGGCAGGTACCAAGGGACAGCACCTCCAGAGAGAGCATCCCAGGAAGATGGTCAATGCTTAACATTCTAGATCCAACGCCAATACTGTAAGGTACAACAAACAGCAGGGGGACAATAGAAGCAGTTACTACACATGACAGCACAAGCTTTTTAAAACTGCATCAGAATTAAATGAAGTTCAGAAATGTATTAGATTGTACTAGGTGTTGGAATTGCTGGGTTGACAGCTAGAGATAGCACTGGAAATAATCTCTCCCATTCAACATTCTTCTGTCTCTTGGTATCTGTAACATATCCTTCTGATGAAAACA